>NC_081575.1:94607789-94626550 GCF_022355385.1 Mustela nigripes
TGGCCCTAGCAACTTCTTACTAGACATGTCTTCAGAGGCAAGGGAAACAAAAGCAAAAATGAACTACTGGGACTTCCTCTAGGTAAGAGGTTCTGCACAGCTAAGGAAACAATCAACAAAACTAAAAGACAGCCTATGGAATGGGAGAAGATATTTGCAAGTGATGTACCTGATAAAGGGTTAGAATCCAAATCTATAAAGAACTTATCAAACTCAACACCCAAAGACAAATAATCCAGTTAAGAAATGGGCAGAAGACATGAACACACATTTCTCCAAAGAAAGCTTCCAGATGGCTGACAGACACATGAAAAGATGCTCAACATTACTAATCCTCAGGGTAATGCAAATCAAAATGACAATGAGGTACCACCTCACCCCTATCAGAAAGGCTAAAAGGAACAACCCAGGAAACAACAGATGTTGGTGAGGGTGCAGGGAAAGGGGAACCCTCTTACACTGTTGCTGGGAATGCAACCTGGTACAGTCACTCTGGGAAACAGTATTTTTGAGGTTCCTCAAAAAGTTAAAATAGAACTACCCTATGACCCAGCAATTGTACTAGTAGGTATTTACCCAAAAGATAACAACAAATACTGATTCAAAAGGACACATGTGTCCTGATACTTACAGCGGTATTAATGATAGCCAACTTATGGGAAGAGCCCAAATGTCGATCAACTGACAAATTGATAAAGAAGTGGTATATATATATATATATATATATATATATATATATATATATAATCTCAGCCATCAAAAAGAATGAAATCTTAAAAAAAAAGAAAGAAATCTTGCCCTTTACAACAATGTGAATGGAGCTAGAATATATTATGATAAGTGAGCTAAGTATTCAGAGAAAGACAAATGCCATATGATTCCACTTACTTGTAGAATTGAAGAAACTAAACAGGTGAACATAGGGGGAATTGGAGAAAGAAGGGGCAATGAACCATAATAGACTCTTAATGAAAGAATAAACTGAGGGTTGATGGAGTGCAGTGGGCTGGGGATGGTTTAAATGGGTAGTGGTATTAAGAAGGGTACTTGTTATATAGATCACTGGTTGTTGTATGTAAGAGATGAATCAATGGGGTCCACTTTGAAACCAATATTTTACTGTATGTTAAGTAACTAGAATTTAAATAAAAATAAAAATATATATAAACAACATTTTTCACAGAACTAGTACAATCCTAAAATTTGTATGGAACCAGTAGAGACCCACAAATAGTCACAGCAAAGAATTTTTGACCAAGAAAATCTTCATTATTTGTACCTGAATTAATGCTTTCAAAAGTCAAGAGAAAACATACTTCAAATTACAGGTATAAAAAAATAGATGATAATTCCAGAAGAAAGAATAATAAGAGCAGCAGAGACAAGATTTGAAAACCCAAGAAATGAATACAAAGTGTACCAGAATGAAAAGACAGAAATGTTGGAAAAGAGGGGATGATTAAACAATAGCAAAATATTTTCCTTAAGGAAAGGAAGACTTGGATCTGATTATTAACAGACTCAACTGATTTCCAGTTAGGTTTAATGAGAAAACATGTTCACTTAAGCATATACTGGTAAATTTCCTGAACCTGAAGAATAAAGAGAAGTACCTTACAAAATCTGGCAGAAAGTAAGAAATTAAAAGTACTTACAAAAGAAAAGTATGAGACAGGCATTTGATACTTGAAACTGGAAAAGCCATCTACAAGCTACAGAGAGAAAAGGTAACAATTCCCAAATGCTATACCTAAATATTTGGCTCATCTGTCAAAATATTTTTTTTTAATTCCATGTATTATCCACAAACACTCTATATAAGGAAAATGCTTTGCTAACCAAACAATTACTGAATCAAAACAGAATTTAATATGGGAAAGATGAATAGAAAAGGAAATAATGGATGAGAGAAAACATTTCATCCATTTCCAGTCTATACATATATATATATACACCCATATATTATATGTACACATAAATAATGCATAATAATACAGTGGTTGCAATATAAATGAAAATATGTAATATTTAAGTCAAATAGTCATACTATTAAAAAGATAAATATAGTTAGAACATAAAATGTTTAATCAATTAGGAAAACCTAGGAGTTGAAGGGGAGGTAATAAAGGTGGAAACTTTTAAGGGACATTTGGTACAAAGATGTTTATTTCAGCACATTTATAAAGCCAAGAAGATAGAAAGAGTGAATTTTTTTTAGGATTTCATTTATTTATTTGAGAGAGTGAGAGAGAGAGAGAGCAGGAGCAGGACAGGAAGAGGGAGAAGACTTCCTGCTGAGCAGAAGTCTTCCACAGGGCTGGATCCCAAGACCCTGAGGTCATGACCTGAGCCAAAGGAAGATAAACAACTGAGCCACCCAGGTGCCTGAAGAATGAATATTTTAATAAATACTAAACACACCATGAACATTATGTGGCCTTTAAAAATAATGAGTCTTGGATAGATTTCCAAAACTTGTTTGTCAAAAGACAAAATGCAGGGTGCCTGGGTGGCTCAGTGGGTTAAGCCTCTGCCTTCGGCTCAGGTCATGATCTCAGAATTCTGGGATCGAGTTCTGCATCAGGCTCAGCTCGACAGGGAGCCTGCTTCCTCCTCTCTCTCTCTCTACTCTCTCTCTCTCTGTACCTACTTGTGATCTCTCTCTGTCAAATAAATAAAATCGTTTAAAAAAAGACAAAATGCAGAGCTGTGTATATAGAATTAATCTGTCTGAGTGTTGTGTGTATGCATGCACATGCCCTTATGTATATGTCATATGAGCACTGAGAAGAATGTGAAAGGATAAAATCCTGGATGTTACTATTGGTTACTTTCTTGGGGGAAGGTAGGGAGTTAGAGAGGAAGAAAGAACACACACACAAAATATTTTTTTTAATATTTTTAAAAAGTGATGTATAATGGGACCTCACTTTTATAAAAGGATATATAGAGATATTATGCTATGCAGAGAGAGACACATGAAAAGATACTTATTAAAACTTTAATTTAAAAAAAACCTTAATGGAAGCCTTCTTGATGTAGTAAGTTTCAGAGTATGTGCTTTCTTCTATATTTACAATATATAAAGATTTATATATATCATATAGCTATCTTCATAGTGAAAAATTCACAAAGAAATATTAATGTTATAATTATTCTTTTTTTTTTAAAGATTTTATTTATTTATTTGACAGACAGAGAACACAAGTAGGCAGAGAGGCAGGCAGAGAGAGAGGAAGGGAAGCAGGCTCCCTGCTGAGCAGAGAGCCCGATGTGGGGCTCGATCCCAGGACCCTGAGATCATGACCTGAGCTAAAAGCAGAGGCCTTAACCCACTGAGCCACCCAGGCGCCCCAATGTTATAATTATTCTTTATTGAGCACAAATATGGTGTCACTAACTAGACTAACAGCCTTACATATATCATAGTTAATTTGCACAGAACTCCTATAATGTAAGCATTATTACCACATGACAGTTGAGGAATCTGAGTTTAATGAAAGTGATATTTCTCACAAAGATGATGGAGCTAGTGGGGGAAATCCAAGTCTGTCTCTCTCAAAAGATTTACTTTTGAATACTACTCAGTACTTAACTTATTTCTGCCCCTCCCATTGTCCTCCTTCCCCTCTTAGGCATACTTTTTTCCTCTCTCTGACCATTTCCTGTAAAGTGGCTTTATGCCAAGAGATTTTCTTCGCAGAATTTGTGCACCAACACCTCTCATCTCTATTTCTGGTACATTACTGTTTGCTAATTATGACACAGTATGACTAAACTATCACCTTCACATGTTGTTTACATTTTGGGGGCATTTCATTATGTTTTTACTTTGCATAATATAGATTTTTTTATTTATTAGTGTAGAAAGTGTCAATATGTATGAGCATACTTAATAAAATCAAATGCCAACATAAATTTTCTCACTTTTAATATAGTTTCCTCAGAAAGTTAAAAATAGAACTATCCTACAATCCAGCAACTGCGCTGCTAGTATTTATGCAAAGGATACAAAGATACAGATTTGAAGGGGCATATGAACCCTGATGTTTATAGCAGCATTATCAACAACAGCCAAACTATGGAAAGAGCCTGTGCCCATCAATTGATGAATGGATAAATATGGATATGGAATAGATATATAACAGGGCATTACTCAACCATCAAAAAAAAAAAAAGTGAAATCTTGCCATTTGCAATAAGGTGTATGTAGCTACAGTGTATTAGGCTGAGCAAAGTAAGTCAGAGAAAGACAAATACCATATGATTTCACTCATGTGTGGAATTTAGGAAACAAAATAGACGAACATATGGGAAGGAGAAAAAAAAGAGAGGGAAGCAAAACATAAGAGACTCTTTTATTTATTTATTTATTTATTTGACAGAGAAAGAGATCACAAGTAGGCAGAAAGGCAGGCAGAGAGAGAGGGGGAAGCAGGCTCCCCGCTGAGCAGAGAGCCTGATGGAGGGCTCGTTCCCAGGACCCTGGGGTCATGACCAGAGCTGAAGGCAGAGGCCTTAACCCACTGAGTCACCCAGGTGCCCCAAGGGACTCTTAATAATAGAGAACAAACAGGGTTGATGGAAGGAGGTATAGGGGGAGAGATAGACCACATGGGTGATGGGTATTAAAGAGGACACTTGTCATGTAGAGCACTGGGTGTTATATGTAAGTGATGAATCACTAAATTCTACTCCTAAAACCAATATTACCTTAATAGAATTAAAAAAAAATAGAATTAAATAAATATTTGGAAGAAAACAATTTTCTCACTTTTAATACAAACTTTCAGATGTTTTAAGAGGCTTGAAAGTGACCTCAGAATCCTTAACATTTATTGCATCCACTTCTCATATCTAAGCTAATTGAATTATTGCATCTACTTCTCATATCTAAGCTAATTTATTGTGTGGGAGGTGATTCCAAGAGTCATTTCTTAAGATATTAATCTTTCAATTTTAACTTTGATTATCAACCAGCATTTTCAAAAACTATTTTCTTCCTGGAACATTAACTGAAATCAGGACAGTGAACAAGAAGCTATTAAGCTCTTTCCCAGATAATCATTGAATAATCATTAATAGTTACTGATTGCTCTCCAGTTTTGATGTTACATGAAGATAAAATCTCATGATTTCAGCTTAAACTGAAGCAGTAAGACCTTTACAAAAACCTGGTAAGAGCCATTATTTTCTTCTCTAAACTAGATAAGACACGAATTGCTTTAACTTATTTTGATTTGTCACCAATGAAATCCATGATCAGATAACAAATATTACATGTATGAGATAATAGAAGTTATTTGTTTGTTTTATAATAAAATCGATTCATACAGAAATTATTACCTTTCAGAATTGATGCCATTGGCAGTCAAATGCCCTACCCCATTAAATACTGTCCTCATTGAACAATTATTACAGCTAGAAGTACAAGTATCCCTTATATCAACTCTTACTTCCTAATGAGTTATACAATTTTAAATATCCAGAATTCAGTGTTTGAATCTTAAAGTACATGCATCCTTATTTTATGAGGAATCCAAGAGATACAAAGTGTGCTGGTGCTATCTCAGCTGCTCTCCTAATATGCTCAAGTCTGATATTCAAGTTGCTTAGACTTATTGGGTATTACCATTTTCATCTTCATCACCCTTTCCCTATACACTTAGTTTTTCAGGGGTCCCAGTATTTACCTGCAGCAAAAGTCTCAGTACAATACTAACCAAGTGTAAATTAGATAATGAGAAAGTAAACCAATGGATTTTTGGGTCATTATGTTCCTCAATAAATATATACAATGCTTTAAGAACCTAAAACAGTACTAAAGTAAGACCACTCAGTAGCCATATCTGGGAGAAAATAGAGGCAAGGCCATTCTGCAAACATGAATGAAAAGAGAAATTAAATACCTCCTTTTTCTGATGAACATGAGTGACTACCTCTTCTTTACCAATGTCAACTAGAGTCCTGATTTAATCTTCCCATTTTCCTAGATAAATATGTAAAAATAATGATATATTTTTTCCTGGGGTGCAGTCCCCTTTTCTGTAGCAACCATAAACCTAACTTTATTTGTATGAAGATGTGTTCCTAATGATAGGTGATGTTCGGTCAGTTAATATATTTTATATATTATTTTACTGTTCCTTTATCTTATTGTAGATATTTATTGAACTATAAAAGAAAAAAATAATTTATACCCACTATTGTGAAGTATTGAGCCAAACTATACCTAAGTGTGTCTACTAATGAATACATTAAGTACTTAAATAGTAGGTTTGATAAGAGATTCCTATTATGAAAAAATCCTTGATAGACTGCATTATTAGAGAAATTGTCTGCACTGGCTGGGAACACAATATCCTTCCCACTTAAAATGCTTAAATACAAACTTATGCTGTCCAAACTTAAACTATTCAGATATCTACAGGACCAGATTAAGATCAGATACTGTATTGACTGGGACACTAGCGGAGAGAAATGACATAACGAGACACAATTTTTCCATTTTCTTCACTTTGAGTATCTGCAGTTGAATCACATGTGTTACAAACACGAACAAATATTCTACTTTATCAACAACCATGATGTTCTGAAAGAGCAACTATTTAGATGGGTCATGAGTGAAGGGAGGATTGTAGTAGAAAAGCAACATGTTCATTTTGCATTTTTGTATCAGACATGATAAAAGCACCACCTCAATCAGGTCATATAATACTCTGAGAAAGTAGGAATCATTGCCCCATTTCACAGTAAGAATTAGTAAGAAGCTCTTCAGATTCAGAAGCTTTTATATCTGTCACTGTACCCTGTTTTAATCACATTTGAGGGCTTGTGACCTGCCTCTCCACTGTTTTAGATTGTCGGTGGAATGTAAACCAAAGGTGATCAAAGTGTTAATACTTTCAACATTATATCTTAATCCTTAAAGCCTAAATATAATGTTCCTAATACAATGTGAATATAAAAGAAAATGTAGTGCTTCATTAAATTAGACATAAGGACAACTAAAATGAATATGCTGAAGAAATGTGGTTAGGAGAAATAAGTAGCTCACAGATTCATAGCTATTTTTAAAAACTTTTGTTCCTCATCCTATAACTGTATGTGAGTATTCTTGAAAAGGCACAGAGCATTTTAATGCAAATTATAGTTTAGTCATAAGCTACTTTTACAATATGGCAGAGGTGTCTTCTCCATCACTTTTTCCTATCTGAGACCCCTACCCCTTTTTGAATGACTGATATCAGTAATGTCCTTACACATTAGGAAAATAAGTTGAAGGATGAATTCATACCTTGTTGAAGTCAGCAGAATTATCATGATCCCAACACATTCAATAAATAAGCACCATATACCAAATTTTCATAGAAGAGATACATGCAGGCAGCAACCAGTGGCTTTTCACTAAGTTCCTGTGCTTCTGATTGGTGACACATTTGCAACTATCACTCCCCAGATCCCATCACAAGTCACAGATCCTCTAACTATGCATTTACCTAAGTGCTATTTCCAATGAACAAAACTCTTAGCCTCTTAGCAGCCTCCTACTGCTTTTGCTGCTGCTATAGTATTCTTTCTTCTCTTTGTATTCTGCACTTTTGTACATTTACATGATACTGCTGAGGGAGAGATGTTTTTGTCTAGTCTCATTGCTTTAGCACTTCTATCTTGTGCTCTTTGCCCAAAGAGCTATGGATTACACTGAGCAAGGTCTTATTATTCCCCTCTACACTAAAATGTACTCATGTGTGTCAGTCACACTAAGCCAACTTTAGCTACCATTAGACAAAAACCCTCAAAACTCAGCTGCAAAAAACAAATATTTATTTCCAATTTCTGCTACATGTCCACTGTGGGTTGTCAGAATGACTCGGCTCATCACTAAATGGCCTGAGGTGAAGGGTTTTTTTTTTATTAAGTTTTTTAATTTTTTATAAACATATAATATATTTTTATCCCCGGGGTACAAGTCTGTGAATCGTCAGGTTGAGGTGAAGGTTTAACCATGTTTTCAGATGTGGTCAATAAGGATGTGACATACCTTACTTCCTCTCACAGGTCACTGGACAAAATTAGTTACATAGCTCTCTAATCAAAATGGCACCAGGCAATGAAATCTTACCTTGTTCTGGGAGGGGATAGGGCAGGAAATAGGTGGAAATAGTTTATGACTACTGCACTAAACATGTATAAAGGCAAACATTAATTCTGAATTGCCTACCTTTAAATTTTCATTAAAGTGTTTTATTGAATACGGATAAGAAAAGCAGTGTTGATTTTTGTTTTGTTTTGTTTTTTGACTTAACATATTTGGGGTTTTTTTTCAAGATATTTTTTATTTACTTGACCGAGAGAGAGATAGAGAGAGGTCACAGGTAGGCAGAGAGGCAGGCAGAGAGAGAGGAGGAAGCAGGCTGTCTGCTGAGCGGAGAGCCCGATGCGGGGCTCAATCCCAGGACCCTGAGATCATGACCTGAGCCGAAGGCAGAGGCCTTAACCCACTGAGCCACCCAGGTGCCCCAACATACTTGTTTTTAAGCGACTTTATATTTTTACTGCAGTCTTAGGCCCACAGGAATATCAAGAAGGTACACAGATTTTCCATAAACTTCTTGCTCTCACACAGCATAGTCTTTCCAGTTATCAACATTCCCCACCAGAGTGCTACATTTTTTACAGTTAATGAACCTATATTGACAAAGCATTATCATCCAAAGCCTATAGGTTACATTAGGCTTCAATCTTGGTGATGTATATTCTATGGATTCAGACAAATATAAAATGACATGTATCCATAATTATAGCATAATACAGCATAGCTTAACTGCCCTAAAAATCCTGTGTTCTGCCCATTAATGCCTCCTTTACCCAACTCCTGGCAATCAGTGCCCTTCTAACAAACTCCACAGTTTCATCTTTTCCAGAATATAATATATTTGGAAACATAAATTATGTAATGTAGTCTTTTCAGATTAACTTCTTTCACTTACTGATATGCATTTAAATTTCTTCTACATCTATTCATGGCATGATAGCTTTTTCTTGTGCTAAATCATATTTCAATGCTTGCATGTATTATATTTATCCTTTCACCTACCAAAGGATATCCTGGTTGCTTCCATGTTTTGGCAATTATGAATAAAGCTGCCATAAACATCCATGTGAACATTTTTGTGTGGACATAAGTTTTCAACTCCTTCGGGTATATACCAAGAAGTAAAATTGCTGGATTGTATACTAAGAATATGCTTAATTTTGTAAGAAAATGCTAATTGTCTTCCAAAGTGGCTGTACCAGTTTGCATTTCTATAAGATTAATACTTAGTGAATAAATACCATGTGCTATCATTTGTGCTTGGTTATACCAATAAGATCTTGCTGAATTTAATATCATTCATTAGAAGTAATTATTTCAAGAATCAGGAACAGAAACAGTTTTATAGAAGCAGGACAACTGTGCCCAGGTACATTAGTGCATTAATGCCTTCAAGCTTCCCTTTTATCCTCGTATTACAGGTATAGTCCCATTCTGTTTTAACCCACCTGCCTTGTATGCCTGCTTTTCCTGACACCTTTCTTTAATCTGCAACATTACATATCCCAACCTCAGCAGCTGAACCACCTATCCTCCTTCCTGTTCTTATTTATGGTAGTGTCAGACTCAAAGAAGCCTAGACTAGTCAGTCATTAGAGGGTTCAATATCAGATAATACATGACCTTAATCTTCTATGGCTCATATCCTTCTCTTTTTGAACTCTTGCTTTATTTTTAAATCAAAGTCTTATCTTCCACCCTTTCTAGATTTGGGGGCTTATACTATTCTTGTTATCTAAATACTTGCTTGGATTTTGCTAATTTTTTCAGTATCTCTAAATAGAAGATATTTATTTCCAAGTCCCAGTCCCACGCCTTTGACTATGCTCTTTTGAATGCCAATTGATCAAACATTCATGCTTTGTCCTATGACCTCCATTTGATTATTCTCCTCACTCCTGGCTCTATTCCTGTTGGTTTCTTTGATCTTAAACACTGAATGTCTCTAGATTACTTTGTACACTAATAACAACAAGCAAATTTTTCACACACAGAGAAATTATGCAGGATTAGCAGAGTCCTATCTCACCATTAGGTGACTAATTGCCCTACAGAATGACCATTACCATATAAATTCAGGAAATAACAAGCCATCACATCATATTTTTCACTGAACTATCAATATGAATTATGTTCATTGCTTACGGAACATTAAATCATTCTAGCATTTTTGAACAAATCTTTTTCGTTCATGTTTTCATTTTTTAATTTATTGTAACATTTGATTTTCAAGTTTTTACTTAAGGATTCCCCGCACATACTGAAAATAAGTTTGGGTTCTTTTTTTTTTTTTTCTTTTGTGATCTTTGTGAAGTTTAGAGAGCTTTTCTTTTACTGCCCACATAGAAAGAAAACTGGGTAGGGATATGCCTCTAACCTTGTTTTATTTACCCTGAAAGGGGATTATATAATGGAATAAGCTCACAAAATGGCTCATGCTCTGAAATTTCTAACCCTAGGAACTACAAAAAGTATAGCAAAGAAAGTGTGCCAAAGGGATCACAACTTGAAGAACTCCCTCCCCACCAAAAACAAATCAGGGAAAAGGAAAATGCTACACATTAGCAGCAGAAGATAAAATGTCTTCAAATCTGAGTCATCATGGAATTTCTTCTATGATTTAGGGATGGAGTAAAGAAAAGGCAAGGGAAGAGCTTAGGATTCCTGTAGAACTTTACCTACCACATAGTTAGCTGAAGAAGTAGGCATACCTCTTCAGATCCCAGAATATTCTAAAGGCATGAAAAGCACATCTTACATATTCATCCCTATTAGCTGTTTGGAGACTTAGTCCATGAAAATGAATTTCGAGTTGGTCACCCAGGACTCAGCTGGATAGCAAAAGTTTTAGTAGCTTTCTCCTATACCTGATACTATAACATTCTAGTCGGGTGGGTCATTTATAAACAGGTACCTATAAAATCTGTAATGTGAGTTTACTTCTTATTCATGTAATAATCTAAGACAGTTTATTCTCAAATTAAGTAAATGCTCAAATTTAGAATTTGATGGTATTTTATGAAACTGGACCATTCCCTTACACCATACACAAAGATAAACTCAAAATGGATGAAAGATCTCAATGTGAGAAAGGACTCCATCAAAATCCTAGAAAAGAACATAGGCAGTTACCTCTTCAACACCGGCCACATTAACTTCTTTCAAGACACATCTCCAAAGGCAAGGGAAACAAAAGTGAAAATGAACTTTTGGGATTTCATTAAGATAAAAAGTTTCTGCACAGCAAAGGGAACAGTCAACACAACAAGCAGACAGCCCACAGAATGGGAGAAAATATTTGCAAGTGACATTACAGATAAGGGGCTGATATCCAAGATCTATAAAGAACTTCTCAAACTCAACACTCAAAAAATTAGTAACCCAGTCATATAATGGGCAGAAGACATGAATAGACACTTCTCCAAAAAAGACATACAAATGGCTAACAGACACATGAAAAAAGCTCAACATCACTAGCCATCAGGGAAATATAAATCGAAACCACACTGAGATACCATACCACCTTACACCAGTCAGAATGGCAAAAATTAACAAAACAGGAAACAACAAATGTTGGCAAGGATGTGGGAAAGAGGAACACTCTTAAACTACTGGTGGGAATTCAAGTTGGTACAGACACCTTGAAAAACAGTATGGAGGTTCCTTAAGATGTTAAGAATAGAGCTACCCTACCACCCAGCAATTGTGCTCCTAGGTATTTACCCCAAAGATAGAAGTAGTGAAAAGATGGGGCATGTGTACCCCTATGTGCATAGCAGCAACATCCACAAAAGCTAAACTGTGAAAGGAGCCGAGATGCCCTTCAACAAATGAAGAAGATGTGGTACATATACACAATGGAATATTATTCGGCCATCAGAAATGATGAATACCCATCATTTGCATTGACATGGATGGAACTGGAGGGGATTATGTTAAGTGAAGTAAGTCAGAGAAAGACAATTATTGTATGGTTTCAATCATACGTTGAACATAAGCAATAGCATGGAGGACCATAGGGGAAGGAGGGAAAACGAAAGGGGGAGAAATCAGAGAGGGAGATGAACCATGAAAGACTATGGACCCCGAGAAAAAATCTGGGGGTTTCAAAAGGGAGGAAGATGGGGGGCAATGATAACAGGGTGACAGGTATTGAGGAGGGCACATGCTGGGATGAGCACTGGGTGTTATACTTAACTAATGAATCACTGAGCACTGCATCAAGGACAAGTTATGTACTACACAGTGGCTAACTGAACATAATAAAAAAATTAAAATTAATTAATTAAATTTAAAAAATTTAATGGGTTTTGCTGTTGTTGTCACCAAAGACCAATATCATGCCTTCATTTCAATCTGCAGTATCTCAATAACCTTTTTTATTATGTTCAGTTAGCCAGCATATAGTACATCATTACTTTTTGATGTAGTGTTCAACTATTCATTAGTTAAGTATAACACCCAGTGCTCATCACATTACACGTCCTCCTTAATACCCATCACCCGGTTACCCCTATCTTAATAACTTTTGATACTCTAAGTTGAGAGATTGAGCTCTTCTTCCCAGTGACTCAAAACACCAACCCCACTATTTTTGGTATCATGCAAAAATAACATAGCATAATAAGCAATGGCATGGTACTCTGGAAAACATGGATGAAGATAGTAATAGTTTTAAAGAATGACCTTCCTCTTAGCCTCAGCTGACAGGTATTTCTCAGACTCTTTAAAAGTACTGAATAAAGTGATCAACATATAAAATATTATGGCATATATAATTCATATGTTATCTATTTATTGGAATTTCTAGGTTTCCTTCCTTTGGGCAACTGAGACAAAAATGTTCTAGGGCAATAAAAGTATGTACCGCATCACCGGGTTAAGCTCAAATGGGGCATAAGGAATGAGTGATTTTTCATTTACTACTGGATTAGTAAGACTAAATAAACTTGGAACACAGCCCCATTTGAGTAGATGCATGTTCACTCTACCTGATCTCTTCCTTTCCATAAATAAGAGAGGTTTGATACTGAAATAACTGGAAATCATACTGGCATGTTATTTTGCAGGCAATATCTTATTGATGTGGGCTGATGTGAAGAGGAAAAAATAGCACAGAAGTGTGAAGGTGACTCATAATGCCATGTTCATATTATTTTCTATAAATAAGAAAGATAACATGCTTCATCATCAGTATAGCTGAGGGAATCAGTTTTTTACCCTTATGCCAAGCTGTATTATTTCACATTTATACTATTGTTATGAATATGAACTTTGAAGGCTGCAGTGGAGAGTCAAAGTGATTTCGAAGATATGCATCTTCTCCTATACAAGACATTCAGTTTTTCTGTTAATGGCTGTTGATGTTAAAGTACAAAATGCAGCCTGATAAATATCTAACCCACTAAAATATGATTCCACTTATGCAGAATGATTTAGATGGTACTGCTTATTTTTTAATATATTTCCTTGAGGAAAGAAAAGAAATGCTGGTATTGCATACTATTTCGTTTTCTGTTATATATATTCAGTGAATTCAGCAACATAATAGAATTACTGGAGACCTTACATATTTGTAATTTCTTCCCTAATTTTCTGAAGTTAAGGTTGTATCACATACTGGCAACCTGCCATTAAAGACTTTTGACAGCAAGAAACCACGTTTAAGATTGTCTTGAACAATGAACCCACAGATTTTAAGTAAAGATGGGAAGGATGACATTTCTATATATTTCCCCTCATCTTTAACTTTTTAAGAAATATTTTCTTTTCCTTCCTTGACTATTGTCATTTTTTCACGGGGTCCCTACTATCACCTTACCAAATCCTTTCACTCTGCTCATCACATAGCAACTGGAGTGATCTTGCAGGAAAAAATCAGAAAATTGTGTAAAATGTTTTAGTTGCTTCCCATTTCAGTTTGAAAAAACAATTCAGTTTTTTCAATATGGCGTACAAGGGACTACTTGCTCTGTCCTCTATGCACTCTCCAGTTTTCCCAGTGCTATTTTCCCCATCACTCATTATTATGCCCAGCTTACCTGGATGGTCCTAGTGTAGTTCTGTTGTACAATTCCCTCTAAATTATTATTTACCCTATTTATATTGTATTACTCTAGTATTTGTTTTGATGCTTAAACTGTCCTTGATTTGCCCTATAATGAGTTCCCTCAGGCTAGCTTCTGGTTGTTTTAAAAAGTCCCCAAGGGGGTGCCTGGTTGGCTTAACGGGTTAAAGTCACTGCCTTCAGCTCAGGTCATGATCTCAGGGTCCTGGGATCCAGCCCTACATCTGCTCTCTGCTCAGCGGGGAGCCTGCTTCCTCCTTCTTTCTCTGCCTGCCTCTCTGCCTACTTGTGATCTCTTTCTGTCAAATGAATAAGTAAATAAAATCCATAAAAAAAATAAAAAGTCCCTAAAGTTTTTCAGTACTTCTTACTATTTTTTCATTTCGTAACAAAGCATTTTTTGTTAATAGTTGTGCTGAAATAGCCCAGTATGTGTTTGGCATTTTATTTCCAGCTTCTTCCATGGTCTCATCTAATACTATGTGACACGCATGTACAGTTCAAAGGTTCTTAACAATCCCATATGGTTAAATCTGGGGAAAAAAAGAAAAAAAGAAAAGACTGGCAAGAACCTATTTCTCTTCCCTGACTCATTTTATTTTCAGTATAATTAACACCTCCCTGTTAAAGACAGCATGCAGGGCTTCCCCTGACAACTTGAAGGGAACTCAGACTAAACTGAGTAGTAACAGGTAACTGTTTCCCAACTACAATTATGGTGGGAGGATTATTTAACAGTGCCTCCCTGCCTGCCATTTGGGTTCTTTGATCCATGCTATAGTGTGACTTCCAGGAAGCCATTTGACAGCTGACTGAAAAATCTGGAAAATTATAGGTTAAATATATGTGAATTATATGTAGAAACCAGAGGTTTAGCAATATTGCTAGAGAGCATATAAAAAGTATTCTAAATGCTTTTTCTATAATGGTTTTGTCATTTATTGTATGAGATAAATATATAATTTTTCACTTATATTTCTTTAGCAGTGCTTTTTTAATCTTTTGGGTTACTTTTTGCAGTAAGCTCTTTAGATAGCAATGTGCTTAAAAAGAAAGGGGAAAAAAGAAAAAATTTTACTGAAAATTTTTAATGAACAAGAGAGTTGATTTTTTACATAGTTAAGTAGCATGAAATGTTTTTGATATTCAGTATCCATGAAGATGTTATCACTGAGCACATGACAATAACAAGACACAAATCTATTGAAGAGCATTAGCATCTACTTCAAATGTGAGAAAAAACTTTGGGAATACAGTGCCCAAATATGATGATTTAATACGTTCAGGTGCAGAAAGTATGATAAAATAATACTGTGAAAAATGACTTTTTATTTAGATGAAATGAGTACTGATCAAAATTAATTCTATTAATTTTCAATTCTAAATTTTGATGTGTGTATAAAAAAATCACTGTCAATGTGTTGGCTCCAAAAGTAAAAGAAATTCACATATAGCTAAAGAATGCCAATTTTATATGGACATCTTCAGAAGCTTCAAAAGGAAATCACATAAAGTTAAGGTCAAGAACAGCTCAATTTGTCATCCAATTTATGAAATCAAAATAAAACCTTTAGAAGTTCAGTCTCTCAAAGACAAAACATCTTATAAATTGAATTTTAAGATTTTATTTAGTTATTTGACAAAAGAGATAGAGAGCACAAGTAAGCAGAGCAGCAGGCAGAGGGAGAGGGAGAAGCAGGCTCTCCGCTGAGCAGGGAGTCTGATGTGGGGCTCGATCATGGGACCCTGAGATCATGACCTGAGCTGAAAGCAGCCGCTTGACCAACTGAGCCCCCATGCACCCCACAAATTGAATTTTAATGCTTAATACTGCAGACAGAATTATTTGGGGAAATACAAATTTAATGAGGCACAGTGTGGTTAAAAGAAAAAGAGATGTGTTTAAATTAAGGAATCTATGGAATATAATATTGTTGAAACTCTTTGTGGTTCAGACTTCATATTTAATCAAAATAAAACCTAAAGCTGTCAAAATTCACGTGTATTTGTAACTAAAAAAAAAAAACTTAAAAAATGGGATAAAGCTAATGTTGATTACAAAAAATTTCTCAATTTGGTTATGCATATCTTCTCTTTGCTGCCTATCTTCAAGTGAATTTTGATGTACTATTTTATAAATTATCCTATGTCCTATAATTTCATTCAACTTTTTAAGTACATAATCCCTCTTACATTTTAGTTTCATTTTGTTCATATTTAGCTGGAGATTATTAATAAAAAAGGTTTTTAAAAGTAGTGCCCTAAATTATCATCCCTTCAATATTTTCCTGAGTAGTAATCATAGGAAGTGAGACTTAAAACCAAAACACATTAAAACTTGTCCCTTGAGAAGTGGGCAAAGAATCAGAAAATATTAAATGATGAGAACTCAAGAGTATAAAAGATTTAAATTTAAAATTCTATAATTGTCCATTTCAATATATTGACTTATTAGAATGACCTTATGATGCAGAGCCTATTTTAAATGGCAAAAATTATATTCTATATGGAATGAAATGGAATTGAGAAGACCTATGCTATTTAAGCATCTAAACTTGGTGAAACATTCAAAAGATTCACAAATAGATAGGAATTATCTGGCAAATTTATTTCTAAAAATAACTAAATAAGAATATTTAGGCTGATGTGTTTATACATTTTAATGAAAAAATAAAACTATCTTCCATTCTGCAGAATTCTCTCTAAACTTACCAGATACATTACCTCCCAAAAACAAACTAGTATGTTTAACACAGGAGAATCCATGAAGATGTCAAAAAACTTGAATTTATAACCATAATATATTCAACTGTGAAGACTGAAAAACTTATGAATATTTTTGAAACAACAATATCATATTAAGTAGAATATTTTTTAGATAAATATCAGGGACTAAATATTACCAGAAATAACATATGTAAATATTACCACCACCAATAATTATTTCTCTTATGCTATCTTTAATGTTCATAACATTATAAAATAAAATTAATGTAGATGATTATCTAATGTTTATTAGAATTTATCCTTTTAAAATCAATGTGTATAAAACGACTATGTAGGTCCATCAATATAATAAAACCAATTTCTCATTAGCTATCAAAGGGGATCTAATATAGATGATAAATTAACCTCATGTCTGACGAGTTTGCTCTGTCATCCCATGTATCAGAAGGTATCATATGGCATGTAAATATATTATTAAGAATTTGAGGACTATTTCTAGGGATTCAGCTACCAGCCAGTCTTGCTAAATGAAGGGTTTTTATTTATTTATTTATTTATTTTATTTTCAGCTTAACAGTATTCATTACTTTTTCACCACACCCAGTGCTCCATGCAATCCGTGCCCTCTATCATACCCACTACCTGGTACCCCAACCTCCCAGCCCCTTGCCACTTCAAACCCCTCAGATTGTTTTTCAGAGGCCATAGTCTCTCATGGTTCACCTCCCCTTCCAACTTCCCCCAACTCACTTCTCTCTAACTCCCCATGTCCTCCATGCTATTTGTTATGCTCCACAAATAAGTGAAACCATATGATAATTGACTCTCTCTGCTTGACTTCTTTCACTCAGCATAATCTCTTCCAGTCCCATCCATGTTGCTACAAAAGTTGGGTATTTGTTCTTTCTGATGGAGACATAATACTCCATAGTGTATATGGACTACATCTTCCTTATCCATTCATCTGTTGAAGGGCATCTTGGTTCTTTCCACAGTTTGGCAACCATGGCCACTGCTGCTATAAACATTGGGGTACAGATGGCCTTCTTTTCACTACATCTGTATCTTTGGGGTAAATACCCAGGAGTGCAATTGCAGGGTCATAGGGAAGTTCTATTTTTAATTTCTTGAGGAATCTCCACACTGTTCTCCAAAGAGGCTGCACCAACTTGCATTCCCACCAACAGTGTAAGTGGGTTCCCCTTTCTCCACATCCCCTCCAACACATGTTGTTTCCTGTCTTATTAATTTTGGCCATTATAACTGGTGTAAGGCGATATCTCAATGTGGTTTTAATTTGAACCTCCCTGATGGCTAGTGATCATGAACATTTTTTCATGTGTCTGATAGCCAGTTGTATGTCTTCATTGAAGAAGTCTTTGTTCATATCTTCTGCCCATTGTTTGATATGATTGTCTGTTTTGTGTGTGTTGAGTTTGAGGAGTTCATTATAGATCTTGGATATCAACCTTTTGTCTCTACTGTCATTTGCAAATATCTTCTCCCATTCCATGGGTTGCCTCTTTGTCTTCTTGACTGTTTCCTTTGCTGTGCAGAAGATTTTGATTTTGATGAGATCCCAAATGTTTATTTTTGTTTTTGTTTCCTTTGCCTTTGGAGACATATCTTGAAAGAAGTTGCTGGGGCTGATATTGAAGAGATTACTACCCATGTTCTCCTCCAGGATTCTGATGGATTCCTGTCTCACATTGAGTTCTTTTATCCATTTTGAGTTTATCTTTGTGTACGGTGTAAGAAAATGGTCGAGTTTCATTCTTCTACATATAGCTGCCCAGTTTTCCCAGCACCATTTATTGAAGAGACTGTCTTTTTTCCACTATATATTTTTCCCTGCTTTGTCAAAGATTA
>NC_081575.1:94629550-94636645 GCF_022355385.1 Mustela nigripes
TGGCCCTAGCAACTTCTTACTAGACATGTCTTCAGAGGCAAGGGAAATAAAAGCAAAAATGAACTACTGGGACTTCCTCTAGGTATGAGGTTCTGCACAGCTAAGGAAACAATCAACAAAACTAAAAGACAGCCTATGGAATGGGAGAAGATACTTGCAAATGATATATTTGATAAAGGGTTAATATCCAAAATCCACAAAGAACTTATCAAACTCAACACCCAAATCAAAAATTTAAAAATAGAACTACCCTATGACCCAGCAATTGTAATACTATGTATTTACCCAAAGGATATAAAAGTACTGATTTGAAGGGGCACCTGTATCCCGATATTTATAGCAGCATTATCAATAATAGCCAAATTGTGGTGAGGGCCCATATCTCCATCAATGGACAAATGGATAAAGAAGATGTGGTGTATATATACACAATGGTATATTACTCAGCCATCAAAAATAATGATTTGTAAAAACATGGATGGAGCTAGAGTGTATTTTGCTAAGTGAAATAAGTTAGAGAAAGACAAATACCATATGATCTCACTTGTATGTTGAATTTAAGAAAGAAAACAGATGAACATATGGGAAGGGGGGAAAGAATGAAAGGGAGAAGGAAACAAGCCATGAGAGACTTTTAAAGATAGAGAACGATCTGAGAGTTAATGGAGGGTACTGTGGGGTGGATGGGCTAGGTGGGTGATGGGTATTAAGGAGGGCACTTGTTGTGATGAGCACAGGATTTTGTATGTAAGTGATGAATCACTGAATTCTATTCCAGAACCCAATATTGCACTGTATGTTAACTACCTAAAATTTAAATTAAAAATAATGATATAATAAATTTTATGGGGTAAACAAGGTGGTGCAGGTAAGGATGTTGTAAAATTTTGTCCCGCTTTATCCTCTTTTGGGGGCTCACCATTTCAAGCCAGAATTTTACAAACCTCTAACCTGCAGAGAGTGGTTATGTGCATGAATGAAAAATATGGAAGGGGATGGCTGATGGTTGAGACTTCACAGGCTATCAGGGGAATTTCTATATTTCAATCTGGGAGGATTGCTGCCCTACTATATCCTCTTTTCTACTTTGGGAAGTTAGAAACATTAGCAGGTGTTACTCCAGGCAAACAGGTATCTTTGTCTCCTCATTTTCTTTCTTGAGAAAACTGCTTCTGTATAATATGCTCAGCAACTTCTTATCTCTTTACCCTTTAGAACAGATCAGAACCTGCTTTGGAAAAGATCTTATAATTTTAGTGAACTTGTGCCTCAAGCTTCATTCTTTTTTTTTTTTTTTTTAAGATTTTATTTATTTATTTGACAGAGAGAAATCACAAGTAGGCAGAGAGGCAGGCAGAGACAGAGGAGGAAGCAGGCTCCCTGCTGAGCAGAAAGCCCGATGCGGGGCTCGATCCCAGGACCCTGAGATCGTGACCTGAGCCGAAGGCAGAGGCTTTAACCCACTGAGCCACCCAGGCGCCCCTCAAGCTTCATTCTTAATTGTGGAATGAATTATCCTATCAAAGACATTTCAATCTCTACCTAGCAGAAAGGAAAATGTTCTTTAAAAGAAATTCAGAAATCACAGCATGTAGCCGTTAGCTCTGGTATTCTGCTCTTGGCCACTTTGCTCTGTAGGGTTTTCTCTATAATTTGTAGAGAAGGCTAAGGGGTGAATACAGCACAAAATTTGCATGAGTGTATGGTCTGCATATTATGCTTGACTTAACTATGGTCAAACTAGTTACTTTATACTAATGTTTCCATTGATAATTTTTTGTAAGGAGGGCTGCAGTTGACTCTAGCATGACTTACATACTATGGTGTAATTTATCACCAATTCTCTGGTGTACTATTCTTAGAGGGTGGGAGTTACAGGAGATTTAGAAGAAATATTAAGACTTAGTGACACAGATCATAGCCACAAAAATTTCTAACATTTGTTAGAAAGATAAAACTAATACACATGAAAACAAGTCCATGAACCATTATATTTTAAAAAAAGATGTTTTAACTCTGTAGGAGGGGAAGTGATTATGGGCTGCCATATGTAGGGAGATATTCAGAGAAAGGACTGGTGGTCTATGAAGAGAGCATAAATGGTTGGGGGGATTTAGATTAGAGGGGGTGAGCTTGGGGGTATCCCAGGTAAGGAGAACAAAGGTATCATGGGAAGTCCAGTACAGAAGAAGGAGAGAGATAGAAGACTGCATAGGCAGGAACAGGGCAGATTGTGGATGTGTTAGAAACACAGGAATTTAGTTATGTTGTGAGAGAGCATAGAGAATCTTAGTAAATTTCCTGGTAGAATAAAAAGATAATGAAATAAAATGGCAAAGCCATATCTGTGTTTGAGTTCTTTTTTAAAAAATTATTTTTAGTAACACATAATATTTTATTTGCCCCAGGGGTATAGGTCTGTGAATCATCATGTGTTTGAGCTCTTATTGTGTGTCTTTTACCAAGTCACAAAACTATTTTCATCCTCACTTTCCTCAAATACAAAATCAGGACATAGGGTTATGTGATTTCAAGAATCAGTAAGAAATATGGGAAATGATAATAACGAGCAATAAGATGTCGGTTATTAGTATTTTATGGTTTTGATTTAAGCAAATTGAGATAACTGGTTTCTGTGACCATCCTTTTAAGAGAGGTGGAAATTACTTCCTTTCCTTTTGAATTTGGGCAGGTTCTATGACTACTTTGAGTAGTAGAATATTGCACAAATTATGATATGACAAATTATACATCTAGACCTTATTCCACTCCTTGTCTCTTAGAATGCATGTTCTTATATACTCCTTCTAAGAACCCAGTCACCATGATTTGAAAGCCTGAATTATGTGGAGAGGCCACTTGTAGATACTGCAATTTACAGTATCAGCTTTAATCCCAGTTGGCATCTACCAATAACTTGCAGTCAGGTGGAAATAAATAGTCATGTTGGCCATGAAGCCTTCTTCAGGCTTCAGATTATTTCATTCCTAGCCCCTGTCCAGCAAACACATATGTGGTCCCAAGCAAAGGCCACCCAGCTGAGACCAATGAACTCACAGACTCTTGAAGAAAATAATCTGTTTTTTAGATCACTGTTTAAACAAGTTTGGGGGCACCTGGTTGGCTCAGTTGGCTAAGAATCAAAGTGTTCATTTCAACTCAGGTCATGATCTCAGGGTCATGAGATCAAGTTCTTCTTCTGGGTCTGCACTCAGCATGGAGTCTGCTTGAGATGCTCTCCCTCTCCATTTGCTCCTCACCCTGAGCTTGCTCTCTCTCTCTGATAAAAAAAAAATGTTTAAACAAATTTTGAGATGACTTGTTACATAGCAATTGATAACTGGAACATTGATTTTTTTAAAAATCAGGATAATATTAAGGGGGTGTTTATATTATAGGGTATTTGTTATGAGTGTTACATATGGAGGGCAGAATTCCAGGTATGGAGATGAAGGCCTTTATTAGGGAATCAAGGTTGAAAATGAAGAGTATTTCTTTCATTACCCATTCATTCATTTACTCAATAAATATTTATTGAGTAACAGTATTCATTATACCAGTTTGGTGAATATTATTTATTATTTGGCTATTGAATCCTCAAAGATGAAAGAATAATATTGTATGGTAAATTTTACTTAAAATATCTTTTTAGAGATTTTATTTTTAAGTAATCTCTATACCCAACATGGGGCTTGAACTCACAACCCTGAGATCAAGTCACATGCTCCACCAACTGAGCCACCCAGGTGCCCCCTTTTTTCCAGTAAATTTTAAAACTTCATATTTTCCTGCCATGTAAACATCCCTACAAAGAGGCTGTGAGCACCCCACCTGGACGACGACCATGTGCATCATGTGTATGATAAATCTGGTCCCTGCCACAAGTTCCCCTTCTTGCTATCCCCTGCCTGTGACTGCCAGTGAAAACTCAACAATGAAATCCCTCATGCCTTTTGCCTGTGTACTCCACCCTGATCCTTTTTCACTGGTCCTCACTCTCCTTTGGGTACCCTGCTTGGTTGAACTTGTTTCCTTGGGCCTTCTCCTATATGGTGACCTATGTGGTGTGCTGTGCTCTTCACTAGGACCTACATGTGAGTGTAATAAATCCTTCAATTTTATATGCCTCTCAAAATGTAATTTCTGTTGACATGGTGGAGTGATTATTAAAGACCCCACAAGGGATACTTACAGATATCTGTGTTCAAAACATTTAAATCTTACAGTATTGGCCAGGAAACTAACTAAAACTGGGTTGCTTATGAGACATATAAGGGATATTGGAAAACTCAGCACCCCTAGCCTTCTACATCTGCAAAAGAAAAAGCAAGGAAAATTAAAATATACACAAAGTCACACAGTGGAGTCAGAGACAAGTGACATGATAATTTACATTCATTTTTGAATCACAATGTCTAGGTTCAATCCAGATGCCGCCAATAGTCATATGCAATCTCAAGTAAGTCACTCATATAAAATGGAGATGGACAAATTACAACATCTACTGTTAATAAGTATTAATGAAGTAAATCTGTATAAAGAATTGTGTCACCCATCTGTTGCACTGTTTGAGTACTAACCTACTAACTTTAAATGCTATGTTTCAGTTCCCATATTTCCAGGAATGTATCTCCTATATTCAGCATAATGTATTCAGTGACTTTTCTGCTTGGTTATAAGTGTTTCCTTTGTTTTTGTTTCTCATAAAGAATGAGGTTTTCCAGGAAAACATATCTCTATTAGTAGAAATGTTAATGTAAATGCTTTGATCCCTGTTGTATATTTTATTTCTCTTGGCCATTATTCTTTGATGTTTTACAAACTGCTCTGATTATTATCATAGTCTTACCACCTTGTTGTTTCCCTTTTTTGTTTGATCCCATCTCTTGTTTTTATGTTCAGTTTCCCTACGTTTTCCAAAGAGGAATTCCTTGCCTGCAGGTAGAGTTCCTCTTCCTCACAAATAGCTGATTTGGTTGGGTTAATATTTAATGGTCATACTACATAGACTTCTAAAAGAGGTAATAATAGGAAGTGTTTACATTGTAAAAATAAAAGCACATATATGACTTTTTGGAGATTTAATTGATACCTTTGTAAACACTTGAAAATCTAATTGTATTTTGGGTGGATAATTTAGAATATGTTCGTTATTGTCTTTTGTTCTCCATATCAAATTGCTAAACAGATGATAACTTCTAGTGTCATACCCAGCACATTGTCAAATACTTCTCTCTGAAGTATTAAGCACCCCTAAATTTATATTTACTTTGAGACAAATTCAGAAGCATTCAGGAAAATACAGAATTGTTATAACATGGAGAAATTTATCCAAATGAAAGCAAATGTAGTAATCAGCTTATTTAAAACTCACTATGAGAACACTGCTATTCAGACCTACAACACTAGGTGGCAAGATAAGTACAGATTGATACAAACAATTGACTAGGAGATTCAAATTGTTTTCTTAATGTTTAGGGAAGGAAGGCATTATTAAAGCAATAGAACACTGCAGTGCTCCCCTTTCAGATACCAGTAGTCTGTGGAAGCTTACTTCTTTTTGCCATTATTGGAAAAGAGCATGGGAAGGCAGGGCCTAAAGCGTATACATTTATCTAATAGTAAAAGTTCTGAGATGAGTTTTTTGCTAACAGTCAGACCAGTATCAATTGTAGTGATAAACTTCACATCTAATAGAAACCCACAAAATCTTGTGCTTTGCATTTTTCAAAGATGTTCACATATATTATCTCATAGTCACAAATAATCCATATTATAGAGGAGTGATGTAACATTTAGAGATATTAAGTGATTTGCCCATTATCAGATAGGTGACATAAAAATTAAAAGCAAGGTCTTCTGTCTAATGCTAAACTATCTCACAAAATAAAATGTACAATATTGATCATAGAGACACAAAGGATGGATCTAGATTTTAATTGAAAACCATGTAGGTCGGGGCACCTGGTTGGCTCAGTGGGTTAAGCCTCTGCCTTCGGCTCAGGTCATGATCTCAGGGTCCTGGGATGGAGCCCTGCATTGGGGCTCTCTACTCAGCAGGTAGCCTGCTTCCCCCCCATCCCCTATCTGCTGCTCTGCCTACTTGTGACATCTCTCTCTGTTAAATAAATAAATAAAATCTTGAAAAAAATGTGGGTTAAAAATATATGTTAAGTCAAGATCAATTCTTTGTGGGGGAGAGTAGGTTGAGCACAAAGCTCCAAATAAAGAAGCTATAAAATATAAAGTTCCTTACTGCTTTAGTGTTTTTCCAACCAACTTTTGGGTCTGTCAAGACAAGGTCAAGCATAATAGTAGTGGAAAAATAGATCTGGAAACAGACTAATTTGGAAGCAAAATTTGTAGAAAGAAGCAAGTAGGAGAGAGCTGTGAAGCACTAAGGGAGCATTAGTGACAAGTAGTTAGAAATGAGTGTGGCTCATACAATTCTTATCCTTTTTTTTTCAATTAATGTGGTATATCATGTTGCCTGATTTGCAAATATTGAACCACCTTTGCAGCCCCGGAATAAATCGCACTTGATCATTGTGAATAATTGTTTTAAGGTACTGTTGAATTTGATTCTGTGAAGAACTTATGCATCCATGTTCACCAAGGATGTTGACCTGTAATTCTTTTTAGTGGGGTCTCTGGTTTTGGGATCAAGGTAATGCTGGCTTCATAGAATGAGTTTAAAAATGTTCTGTCCATTTCTAATTTCTTGGAACAGTTTCAGAAGAATAAGTAATAACTCTTGTTTAAATATGTGGTAGAATTTGCCTTTGAAACCGTCTGGCTCTGGACTTTTATTTGTTGGGAGATTTTTTTCTTTCTTTATTTTTTATTTATTTTTGGTGTAACAGTATTCATTATTTTTTCACCACACCCAGTGTTCCATGCAATCCGTGCCCTCTATAATACCCACCACCTGGTACCCCAACCTCCCACCCTCCCCGCCACTTCAGACCCCTCAGATTGTTTTTCAGAGGCCATAGTCTCTCATGGTTTACCTCCCCTTTCAACTTCCCCCAACTCCCTTCTCCTCTCTAACTCCCCATGTCCTCCATGCTATTTGTGGAGCATAACAAATAGCAT
>NC_081575.1:94636745-94639338 GCF_022355385.1 Mustela nigripes
CACTTCAGACCCCTCAGATTGTTTTTCAGAGGCCATAGTCTCTCATGGTTTACCTCCCCTTTCAACTTCCCCCAACTCCCTTCTCCTCTCTAACTCCCCATGTCCTCCATGCTATTTGTTATGCTCCACAAATAAGTGAAACCATATGATAATTGACTCTCTCTGCTTGACTGATTTCACTCAGCATAATCTCTTCCAGTCTTGTTCATGTTGCTACAAAAGTTGATATTCGTCCTTTCTGATAGAGACATAATACTCCATAGTGTATATGGACCACATCTTCCTTATCCATTCGTCTGTTGAAGGGCATCTTGGTTCTTTCCACAGTTTGGCGACCGTGGCCACTGCTGCTATAAACATTGGGGTACAGATGGCCCTTCCTTTCACTACATCTGTTGGGAGATTATTGATTGCTGATTCCATTTCTTTGCTGGTTATGGGTCTGTTCAAATTTTCTATTTCTTCTTGTTTTAGTTTTGGTAGGTTATATTTGTAGAAATTTGTCCATTTCTTCCAGATTACCCAGTTGCTGCCATATAATTTTTAATGAGATTCTCTTACAATTGTTTGTACTTCTGTGGTGTTGGTTGCAATTTCTCCTCTCTCATTTGTGATTTAATTAATTTAATTTAATTTCTCTTTTCTTTTTGAAAAGCCTGGCTAGGGGGTTATTAACTTTATTAATTCCTTCAAAGAACCAACTCTTAGTTTTATTGATCTGTTCTACTGTTTTTTTTTTTTTTGTTGTTGTTCATTTTGATATCATTTATTTTTGCTCTAATCTTTATTATTTCCCTTCTTCTGCTGGCTTTAGTTTTCATTAGCTGTCCTTTTTCTAACTTCTTTAACTGTCAGATTAGGTTGTGAATTTGAGATTTTTCTTGCTTCTTGAGAGGCATGTAGTGCTATATACTTCTCCCTTAAGTCTGTCTTTGATGCATTTAAAGGTTTTGGGCCATCGTGTTTTCATTTTCATTTGTTTCCATGTCTTTTTAAAAATTTCTTCTCTAATTTCCTGGGTAACCCATGCATTCATTAGTAAGAGGTTCATTAACCTCCATGTATCTGTGGTCTTACCCAGTTTTTTCTTGTGATTGACTTCTAGTTTCTAGTGCTGTGGTCTGAAAATATGCATGGTGTCATCTTCATTTTTACACTTGTTAAGGACCAATTTGTGACCCAGTGTAGATCTTTTCTGGAGAATGTTCCACATGCACTTGAAAAGAATGTGTATTCTGCTGCTTTAGGATGAGACGTTCTGAATCTATCTGTTAGGTCCATCTGGTCCAGTGTGTCATTCAAAGCCATTTTCTTGTTTAGATGACCTGTCCACTGCTGTAAGTGGGGTGTTAAAGTCCCCTACTATTATTGTATTGTCATCAATGAGTTTCTTTATGTTTTTATTGATTTATATATGTGGGTGCTCCCATGTTAGGGGCTTAAATATTTACAATCATTAGATCTTCTTGATGGATAGACCCCTTAATTATGATATAACACCCTTCTTCATCTTTTGTTAGAGTTCTATTTTAAAATCTAGCTTGCCTAATTATGTCTACTCTGGCTTTCTCTTGATGTCCATTAGCATAAAAGATGATTCTCCATCCCCTCACCTTCAATTTGCAGGTGTCTTTAGGTCTAAAATAAGTCTTTGTAGGTAGCATATAGATGTGTCTTTTTTTTAAAGATTTTATTTATTTATTTGACAAACAGAGATCACAAGTAGGCAGAGAGGCAAGCAGAGAGAGAGGAAGGGAAGCAGGCTCCCCATTGAGCAGAGAGCCCAATGCAGGGCTAGACCCCAGGATCCTGGGACCACGACCCGAGCTGAAGGCAGAGTTTCTAACCCACTGAGCCACCCAAGTGCCCCAAGATGTGTCTTTTTAAAAAATCTATTCTGATTCCCAGTGTCTTTGGATTGGAGCATTTAGTCTGTTTACATTCAGGGTGATTATTGATAGATAAAAATTTAGTGCCATTGTATTACCTGTTAAATCATTGTTTCTGGAGATTTTCTCTGTTCCTTGCTAGTCTTTATTGCTTTTAGTCTTTACCACTGAAAGAGTCCCTTTTAATATTTCTTGCAGGGCTGGTTTAGTTGTCACTAACAACTTTCAATAGATACAGAAAAAGCATTGACAAAATACAGCATTCTTTCCTGATTAAAACCCTCTACAAAATAGGGATAGAGGGAACATATCTCAACATCATAAAGGTCATCTGTAAAAGACACGCAGCTAATATCATCCTCAATGGGGAAAAACTGAGAGCTTTTCCTCTACAGTCAGGAACACGACAGGGAGGTCCACTCAAACCATTGTTATTTAACATAGTACTGCAAGTCCTAGCCATAGAAATCAGAGAAAGAAAGAGAGAGAGAGAGAGAAAGAAATAGAAGTCATCTAAATCAGCAAGGAAGAAGTCAAACTTTAACTATTTGCAGAAGACATGATACTCTATGTTGAAAACCCAAAAGACTCCACCAAAAACTACTAGAACTGATACACAAATTCAGAAAAGTCACAGGATACAAAATTGATGTACAGAAATCTGTTGCATTTCTATACACCACTAATGAAGCAGCAGAAAGAGA
>NC_081575.1:94642338-94653302 GCF_022355385.1 Mustela nigripes
ACTGTCTTTTTTCCACTATATATTTTTCCCTGCTTTGTCAAAGATTATTTGCCCATAGAGTTGAGGGTCCATATCTGGGCTCTCTACTCTGTTCCACTGGTCTATGTGTCTGTTTTTATGCCAGTACCATGCTGTCTTGGTGATCACAGCTTTGTAGTAAAGCTTGAAATCAAGTAGCATGATGCCCCCAGTTTTATTTTTGTTTTTCAACATTTCCTTAGCGATTTGGGGTCTCTTCTGGTTCCATACAAATTTTAGGATTATTTGTTCCAGCTCTTTGAAGAATACCGGTGGAATTTTGAT
Organism: Mustela nigripes; assembly: GCF_022355385.1. Classification (NCBI taxonomy): domain Eukaryota; kingdom Metazoa; phylum Chordata; class Mammalia; order Carnivora; family Mustelidae; genus Mustela; species Mustela nigripes. The sequence goes on from NC_081575.1 coordinate 94,642,642, forward strand.
GGAAATGGCATTAAAAGTATAGATTGCTCTGTGCAGTATAGACATTTTAACAATGTTTATTCTTCTGATCCAAAAGCATGGAATGGTCTTCCATCTTTTTGTGTCTTCTTCAATTTTACCTCCATCAGAAAGGTTGAATACCCAACTTTTGTAGCAACATGGACGGGACTGGAAGAGATTATGCTGAGTGAAATAAGGTATTATTCCCAGTTGCAGTGGCGGGTGGTTGCCTGTTGTGGCCAAGCCCTTACTTTAACTCCATTACAACAGGTAAGCCAAATTTTATTGCTCTATTTCTAGGTATTTGCCCATGTTCCCTTGCCTGAGTACCCTGGAGGCCTGGATCTTCACCTTCTCTTAAACTAACAAAGTCTCTCAGGGCCTGCTCTCTGATTACCAGAACTCTGCTACTGCAGCCTGACCTCACTGATGATAGTGTCACACTCTTTTCTTTTTCTTAAGATTTTCTTTATATTTCAACTTTTTATTTAAATTCCGGTTAGTTAACATATAATGTAATATTAGTATCAGAAGTAGAATTTAGTGATTCATCATTCACATATAACACCCAGTGATCATCATAAGCACTCTTCTTAATGCCCATCACCCATTTAGAACATCCCCCTACTCACCTCCCTTCAAGCAACCCTCAGTTTCTTCTGTATAGTTAAGAGTCTCTTTTATGGTTTGCCTCCCTTCTTTTTTCTTTTCCTTCCCCTATGTTCATCTGTTTTGTTTCTTAAATTCCACAAATGAGTGGAATCATATGGCATTTGTCTTTCTCTGACTTACTTAGCTCACCATAATATACTCTAGCTCCATTCACATTGTTGTAAAGGGCAAGATTTCTTTCTTTTTTTTTTTTTTAAGATTTCATTCTTTTTGATGGCTGAGTTAAATATATATATACCATTTCTTCTTTATTGATTCATCAGTTGATGGACATTTGGGCTCTTCCCATAATTTGGCTATTGGCTATTGTTGATAATACTGCTGTAAGTATCAGGACACATGTGTCCTTTTGAATCAGTATTTGTTGTTATCTTTTGGGTAAATACCTACTAGTACAATTGCTGGGTCATAGGGTAGTTCTATTTTAACTTTTTGAGGAACCTCAAAAATACTGTTTCCCAGAGTGACTGTACCAGGTTGCATTCCCAGCAACAGTGTAAGAGGGTTCCCCTTTCCCTGCATCCTCATCAATATCTGTTGTTTCCTGGGTTGTTCCTTTTAGCCTTTCTGATAGGGGTGAGGTGGTACCTCATTGTCATTTTGATTTGCATTACCCTGAGGATTAGTAATGTTGAGCATCTTTTCATGTGTCTGTCAGCCATCTGGAAGCTTTCTTTGGAGAAATGTGTGTTCATGTCTTCTGCCCATTTCTTAACTGGATTATTTGTCTTTGGGTGTTGAGTTTGATAAGTTCTTTATAGATTTGGATTCTAACCCTTTATCAGGTACATCACTTGCAAATATCTTCTCCCATTCCATAGGCTGTCTTTTAGTTTTGTTGATTGTTTCCTTAGCTGTGCAGAACCTCTTACCTAGAGGAAGTCCCAGTAGTTCATTTTTGCTTTTGTTTCCCTTGCCTCTGAAGACATGTCTAGTAAGAAGTTGCTAGGGCCAAGGTCAAAGAGGTTGTTGCCTGTGTTCTCCTCTAGGATTTTGATGGATTCTTGTCTCACATTAAGGTCTTTCATCCACTTTGAATTCATTTTTGTGTATGGCATAAGGAAGTGGTCCAGTTTCATTCTGCATGTTGCTGTGCAGTTTCCCCAACAACACTGGTTGAAGAGACGGTCTTTTTCCCATTGGATATTCTTTCCTGCTTTGTTGAAGATTAGTTGACCATAGAGTTGTGGGTCCACTTCTGGGTTCTCTACTCTGTTCCACTGCTCTGTGTGTCTGTTTTTGTGTCAGTAGCATACTGTCTTGATGACAACAGCTTTGTAACAGAGCTTGACGTCTGGAATTCCAATGCCTCCAGTTTTGTCTGCCTTCTTCAGAACTGCTTTGGCTATTTGGGGTCTTTTGAGGTTCCATACAAATTTTAGGATTTGTTTTTTCCAGCTCTGTGAAAAATGTTGCTGGTATGTTGATAGGGGTTGCCTTAAATGTGTAGACTGCTTTGGGTAGTACAGACTTGGTAACAATGTTTGACCTTCCAATCCATTAGCATGGAATATTTTTTTCCATTTCTTTGTGTCCCTTTCAGTTTCTTTTATAAGTGTCCTATACTTTTCAGAGTATAGATATTGTTTGTCTTTGGTTAGGTCTATTCCTACGTATCTTACTGTTTTGGGCATAGTTGTAAATGGGATCGATTACTTGATTTCTCTTTCTGCTGCTTCATTAGTGGTGTATAGAAATGCAACAGATTTATGTACATCAATTTTGTATCCTGTGACTTTTCTGAATTTGTGTATCAGTTCTAGTAGTTTTTGGTGGAGTCTTTTGGGTTTTCAACATAGAGTATCATGTCTTCTGCAAATAGTTAAAGTTTGACTTCTTCCTTGCTGATTTAGATGACTTCTATTTCTTTCTCTCTCTCTCTCTCTCTTTTTTTCTTTCTCTGATTCCTATGGCAAGGACTTGCAGTACTATGTTAAATAGAAATGGTTTGAGTGGACCTCCCTGTCGTTTTCCTGACTGTAGAGGAAGAGCTCTCAGTTTTCCCCCATTGAGGATGATATTAGCTGTGGATCTTTTATAGATGGCCTTTATGATGTTGAGATATGTTCTCTCTAGCCCTCCTTTGTTGAGGGTTTTTATCAGTAATGGATGCTGTATTTTTTCAAATGCTTTTTCTGCATCTGTTTAGAGAATGATATGGTCCTTATTCTTTCTTTCATTAATGTTGTATATCATGTTGATTTACTTTTGATTATTGAACCACCCCTGAAGCCAGGAATAAATCCCACTTGATTGTAGTGAATAATTTTTTTTAATGTACAGATGGATTTGATTTGCTAGTATCTTGTTGAAATTTTCTGCATCCATGTTCAGTGGAAATATTGGCCTGTAATTCTCCTTTTTAGTGAGGTCTTTGTCTGGTTTTGCAATCAAGGGAATGCTGGCCTCATAGAATGAGTTTAGAAGTTTTCCCTCCTTTTCAGTTTTTTGAAATAATTTGAGAATAGTATGTATTAACTCTTCTTGAAGTATTGGGTAAAAAAGCCATCTGACCCTGGACTTTTGTTTTTGGGAGATTTTTTTATTACTGTCAAATTCTTTGCTGGTTATGGGTCTGTTCATATTTTTTCTTTCTTCCTGTTTCAATTTTGATAGTTTGCATCTTTCTAGATATAATGGATACAAATCTAAATACAAGTTTCTCAAAATTTGTCCATTTCTTCCAGATTGCCCAGTTGGCATATAATTTTTCATAATAGTATCTTGTGATTATTTGCATTTCTCTGTGTTGGTTATGATCCATCCTCTTTCACTTGTGATTTTGTTTTTCTTTGGGTCCGTTCTCTTTTCCTTTTGATAAGCCTGACTAGGGGTTTATCAATTTTATTAATTCTTTCAAAGAACCAGCTTTTAGTTACATCGACCTGTTCTACTGGTTGTTTGTTTATTTGTTTGTTTGTTTCTATAGCATTTATTTCTGCTGTAATCTTCATTAGTTCCCTTCTTCTTTTGGCCATAGGGTTTATTTGCTGTTCCTTTTCTAATTCCTTTAGGTGTAAGGATATGTTGTATATTTGAGCCTTTTCTTGCTTATTGAGGTATGTCTGTATTGCTATATACTTAACTCTCGTATTGCCTTTGTTGTATCCCAAAGGTTTGGACTGTCATGTTTTCTTTTTCATTTGTTTCCATGTACTCTCTAATTTCCTGGTTAACACATTCATTCTTTGAGCGGGTGTTCTTTACCCTCCATCTGTTTGTGGTCTTTTCAATTTTTTTTTCTTGTAGTTGACTTCTAGTTTCATAGTGTTGTGGTCTGAAAACATGCATCGTATGTAGCCTTTTGTATTTGTTGAGAGCTGATTTGTGACCCAGTATGTGATCTATTGTGGAGAATGTTCATACACACTCAAAAAGAATGTGTATTCTGCTCTTTAAGGATGAAAAGTTCTGAATATATCTGTTAAGTCCATCTGGTCCACTGTGTCATTCAAAGCCATTGTTTTCTGTTGACTTTCTCTTAGATGATCTCTCCATTGTTGTAAGTGGGGTGTTAAATTTCCCTACTTTTATTGTATTGTTATCAATGAATTTCTTTATGTTTATTATTATTTGATTTCAGTATTTGGATGCTCCCAAGTTGGGGGCATAAATTTTTATAAACGTTAGATCTTCTTGTTGTATAGACCCATTAGTTATGACATAATGCCCTTCATCATCTCTTGTTACAATCTTTGGTTTATAGTCTACTTCATCTGATATAACAATGGCTATTCTGGCTTTCTTTTGACATCCATCACTTTCAAACTACAGGGTTTTTAGGTCTAAAATGTGTGTCATATAGGCAGCATATAGATGATCTTTTTTTAAAATCCATTCTAATATCCTGTGTCTTTTGATTGGAGCATGTAGTCCGTTTATATTCAGAGTGATTATTGAAAGACATGAATTTAGTGCCATTGTGTTACTTGTAGAGTTGGTATTTCCGCTGATGTTTTCTGTCCCTTTCTAGTCTTTGTTGCTTTTAGTCTTTTTCTCCCCACTCAAAGAGGACTTTTAATATTTCTTGCAGGGCTTGTTTAGCGGTCATGAACTCCTTTAGTTTTTGTTTGTCTGGTAAACTCTTTATCTCTTCTTTTATTCTGTGACAGCCTTGCTGGATAAAGGATTCTTGGCTGTGTGTTTTTCCCATTTAACACGTTGACTGTTTCCTTCCAGTAACTTCTGGCTTGCCAAGTCTCTGTGAACAGATCTGCTGAGCACTTGATCTGTCTTTCCTTATAGATTGGGAACTATTTTTTTTCCCCTTGCTGATTTCAGGATTCTTTCCTTGTCTTTGTATTTGTGAATTTGTCTATAATATACCTTGGCAATGGTCAGCTTTTCTTGAATTTAATGGGAGTTCTCTGTGCTTCTTGGATTTTGTTGTCTTTGTCCTTTGCCAGATTAGGAAAGCTTTCAGCTGGAATTTGCTCAAGTAAAACTTCTGCCCGTTTATCGCTCGTTTCATCTTCTGGGACTCCTATAATATGAACGTTATTACATTTTAATAAATTGCTAAGTTCTCTAAGTCTACCTTTGTGATCCATTAACTTTCTTTTCCTCTTCTTTTCAGCTTCATTATTTTGTATAGTTTTATCTTGTGTAACAGTGATTATTTCCGTTGCTTCATCTATACTCATTGTTATGGCATTCATTTAGGTCACATCTCAGTTACAGCATTTTTAATTTCAGCCTGACTAGATTTTAGTTAAGTTTTTTTTTTTTTAATCTCTGTAGTAAGAGATTCTCTAGTTTCTTCTATGCTTTTTTCAAGCCCATGCCTTATAATTGTTGTTTCAAATTCTTTTTCAAACATCTTACTTATGATCTTTAGCCTACTTCTTGTTTTTTTTTTTTTTTTTTTTTTTTTTTTTTGTTTTTGTTTTTTTAGGGTTAACTCCTCCATTTTTCTGGGAAAAAAAAGAAAAGAAAAGTAGATCCTGAGTGTATTTTGACCTGCTCATTAAAAGAAGCTAGATCCAAATACAAAATAAAGTAAATGAAAAATATAAAGATAAAGATTTAAAAATTATAAATAATTTTAAAAGGACTTAAAAACATTAAATAAAAAATAAAAAAAGGGAGCTAGATCCTGTTTCCTCTACACCTGAAGCTTTGCAACATTCGGTGATCAATAGACTTGGAGCATATGAGGGATTTGTGCTGGTCTTCTGGGGAGAGGCCTGATGCACTGATTCTCTGGTGGACTTGCCCTAGTTGAGATGTGCTTACAGGGTACAGGGAGTCGAGGCTTGGTGTAAGTAGCTCTAGCCTCCACTAGTTTGTGCTATTTTGCTCCCTGAAGACTTTCAGCACTGGGGAGTAGGGTGAATATGTTGGTACCCCACTCTCTATTCCTGGACCTGAGAGTTCACACCCACCATGCTTTAAGAAGAGTAAACAATCACCCTTTTGTGTTCCTGGCTTTCATCTGCCTTCACCCTGCCTGTTCCCAGGCTTTTTTTTATCTCAAGCTCCCCACTGGGTTTCAAAACACTCAATTTTATAGGCTCCAGTGGCCAGTCCATGCTGATCCTCTGTGGGAGGGTCCTGCCACACTTCTGCTATTTGCCAGCACATGCTAGGAAAGCAGCCACAGGATTGCAGTGTTTCAGAGTTTATAGCAAGGTGGAGCAGAGAGCTGGTATCCAGACTAGTTGCCCTCAACAGTTCCCCACTCCTATGCTAGGGAAGAGTGCACATGTTGGCACCACCCATTCTTCTTTGGACCTAGGGTATCATCAGACTATGCAGTCCACTCTTGGGTCTCCATCCATGGTCCCCACTGGAACACCTTTAAGCCAGGCATGACCTGGTGGTAGTGGACTTGCAAAACTTCAGATTTTGTGCTCTGCTTATAATACCTTGTGCTCATCTCCATAAGCAGGGCTTCCTCCCTGATGCCTTACTCACAGGTTTTATCTCCCTCAAATTAACTTTCCACACCTCCTACCTTCCAGAAGGTCATTGCTTTTCTACTTGTAGACTTGAGTTTTGTTCTCTCACTCCTCAGATTGATATCTTAGGTCTTCAGAATGATTTGATCACTATCTGCCTGTGTTCAAGGGATGAAAGATTAGGGTCCCCTATTCCTCTGCCATCTTAACTCCTCAATAATAGTTTTATGTATATGTGTGTTTATATATATATATATATATATATATATAATTAAAATTCCATAGTTAATTTTAATAATTCCACTCCACGTATATATGTAATCTCATAGTGTATCTATATTTTAATATTATGTACAATTCTACAGTCTATGTAGTAAATATATCTTTTATGTTACATAAAGTAATATATATATGATATATATATAGATATAGATATAGATATCTAGGTATTTTTCTATATATATAATATATTATTTTCAGGTGTGTCTTTGTGTGTATACCATACTATGGAATTTTATACACATACACACACACACATACACATATACATATTTGTCTTGTGTGTATATCTGAGTTTTTGTATACTCATATATTTTTCTATTTTTGCCTCTTGAAATAAATGATAGAGATCTCTAACTAATGCAACTAAAGCACTAGTGTCTTTCCTATGCCAGACTAAAATGACCTTCTCCCTTATTCTATTTGTTTTGCCCTACATCTGTCTTCTCTGCACCACCACTTTCTCATTTCTTGGGTTTTATTTACAGAAACATTTTAGTCTTATCCTCTGCACTTTCTTTAATACTTGCTCAAATTTTCCTTTAGGTGTATTCTTTGTCTGTGATATTACTAACGAGGCTTTAGGTACTATTAACAGTTTGCTCAAAATTGCTTCCTGACTGCTTTTCCTACAAATCATGAATTCATTGAAGCTCAGCCACTTGCTACTTAAGCACCTCCTATCTTTGTGCTATGTTCTGATCTGGGTTGAGAAGGTCTCTTTAATCTCCTTTTGACAGAAAATATAGTCTCTTCCTGATTTGGGTCTGAACTGAAAACAGGTTCCTCTTTGAGTAAAAGCAAGGACTCTTAGAAATATCTTGCATTACAGCATTAAATAGCTCCCCATTCTCAGGTTTTCCCTGCTAGATAAGGATTTTTTTTCTATTTAACTTTTTCTATCCCACTACTGTATGAGCTATATATAGAGAGAGAGGTTGGCCAAATTCCACTGGAATCAGAGTAGAATTCAGAGACAATTTTTCTGATTGTCTGCTAACATAACCTTGAATGATTGACTTGTCATATTATATAAAGTCTTAATTAGTCTACAAAATAGCTATTTAAATTCTTTTGTACCTGATAAACTTTAAATCTCTTCTACAGTAGGATTTTTAAAGCATTTGAATTTAAACCACAAATTCTTTTTTATGAGTTTAAATTCAATTCAGTTAACATATAGTATATTTTTAGTTTCAGGGACAGAATTTAGTGATTTATCAGTTGCATGTAATACTCAGTGCTCATTACATCAAGTGCCCTCCTTAATGCTCATTACTCAACTACCCCATCTCCTCACCCACCTCCCCTCTAGCACCCCTCAGTTTGTTTCCTATAGTTAAGAGTCTCTTCTGGTTTGCCTTCATCTCTGGTTTTATCTTACTTTATTTTTCCTTTCCTTCCCCTGTTGATCTATTTTGTTTCTTAAATTCCACATATGAGTGAAATTATATGGTATTTGTCTTTCTCTAACTGACTTGCTTTGCTTAGCATAATACCCTCTGAATGCATCCACATCATTACAAATTGAATTTATACCATAAATTCTGATCATATTTCACAGGATCAATATTTTTAACTGATAAAGTAAGTCTATAATTCACTTATCATTACTAGTAAATAGGTGAAGTAGTTGTTTGACTATAACAGAATGGAAAAAAGTTTCAGTGGAAGCTTCAAGCTAGATGAAATAAAGTCAGTATCTAGGAAACAAACTCCGTTTTGGTTAGAGTGCATCAGTCACGCTGCACCACAGATTTCATCAATTTAAAGAACCAGGACTTAGTACATCTTTATAGTTGTCTTGGAGACAAAAGGTCATTAACTTTTTCTAGGGAAATTTATATGGTCCTATTGTGAGTCTTATTTCTCAAAAAGGGATGAATTATGTTAAAGAGAGAGCTAACAATGAACGAGAACTGTGGAATGGCTGAAGCCTAAGCTTCTGAATTGGGAAGGGGTTATTTCATTTCATCAACTTAAGACATGAAAATGTGGCATATTCAGAGAGAAAGCTACAAAGTGTAGTCAAGTTTGCAAATAGTTGAAAGCTACAAAGTGTAGTTAAGTTTACAGATAGTTGAAGTTATGATTAGGATTATGAGTTTCTTTGGGCACATTATCTTTTTCCTCCTTTCACTGTATATATGTATGTCTATGTGTGGGTATATGTGTGCATAATTATATATATATTATATATATATATATGTGTGTATACACACACACATATATATTTTTAAATAGTAAAAACACTTATTTCAAAGGTACAGGTACTGTGGAACTAAACACAACAATTTTGTTAAGCAATTGAAACATTTTGACAAATTGGCACTTTGGAAAGCCTATTCTTTCCAGGTATTGCTCTGATATGAGACAGATGGATGGTGCCAAATTTGACAAAAATGTAATAGTCATATCTCTCAGGCAAGCTGGGATGCCATTTGAAACTTCTCCAAGTGCACATTGCTCCATATCTTCCAACAATATCATAGACTGAATTTGAACCTTTTGTTCTGACCTTCAAAGTTATATTCTACTTGGATGCTGATCCCAAGAAATCTTTTACCCCTTCAAATTCTGTGATAGAATTTCTTTGACTTTAATGAAAAAAAAAAGCTGTCTTTGGAAAGCAATAGGAAGTCCAATTATAATCTGATGTTCACTGTAAGCTATTGTGAAACTTTATAATAATAATAAAAATAAAGTATGGCTGTGGTATGTTAATAAGTTATATTAAGACACTATAATATATGGAAATGTTTTATATTTTTTAATCCTACATATTAACTCTTTGAAGAAAATTTTTTCAAGTTTTGCATATGTGGTAATTGGGATATGGAAAATTTAATTGACTTTTTTAAGTCCCCAAAAAGGGAATTGGAAGACCTATGTTTAAAGGCCTATATGAGAAGATGGCGGAGAAGTAGTAGGCTGAGACTACTTCAGCTAGCCGGAGATCAGCTAGATAGCTTATCTAAAGATTGCAAACACCTGAAAATCCATCGGCAGATTGAAGAGAAGAACAGCAATTCTGGAAACAGAAAAACAACCACTTTCTGAAAGGTAGGACCGGCGGAGAAGTGAATCCAAAGCGACGGGAAGATAGACACCGGGGGGAGGGGCCGGCTCCCGGCAAGCGGCGGAGCAATGGCGCACAAAATCAGGACTTTTAAAAGTCTGTTCCGCTGAGGGACATCGATCCAGAGGCTAAATTGGGGCGAAGCCCACGCGGGGTCAGCGTGGCCTCAGGTCCCGCAGGGTCACAGATGGATCGGGGGTGTCTGAGTGTCGCAGAGCTTGCGGGTACTGGAACCGGAAAGCCAGCTACAGAGACAGAGCCGAGTAGTAAGCTCACAGTTCAGTGTTACCTTGAACACGTCGCAGGCTCGGTGAGCTCGGAGCGCGGCCGGAGGTCAGGCAGACGGGAGTAACTGGGCGCTGTTCTCTGAGGGCGCACTGAGGAGTGCGGCCCTGGGCACTCGGCTCCTCCGGGCCGGAGACCAGGAGGCCGCCATTTGTATTCCCGTCCTCCAGAACATTACGGAAAGCGCTCAGAGAACAAAAGCTCCTGAAAGCAAACCCAAGCGGATTACTCAGCCCGGCCCCTGGAAAGGGCGGTGCAATTCCGCCTGGGGCAAAGACACTTGAGAATCACTACAACAGGCCCCTCCCCCAGCAGATCAACAAGAAATCCAGCCGAGACCCAGTTCACCTACCAAGGAGTGCGGTTTCAATACCAAGGAGAGCAGCAGAATTCCAGAGGAGGAAAAAGCAAAGCACGGAACTCATGGCTTTCTCCCTGTGATTTTT
>NC_081575.1:94663302-94707392 GCF_022355385.1 Mustela nigripes
GTGTTTGGGAGAAGGGGGTGGGATTATGGACATTGGGGAGGGTATGTGCTTTGGTGAGTGCTGTGAAGTGTGTAAACCTGGTGATTCACAGACCTGTAACCCTGGGGGTAAAAATATATGTTTATAAAAAATAAAAAATTAAAAAAAATCAAATTAAAATAAAGGCCTATATGATATTCCTGTAATTTTAATCTGACAAGATTCTTGAAAGAGCAAAAACATGTTCAAGACTGAAAGAGTAAAAACCATATCAGACTGAAAAAGAAAAAAAAAAGTACTATACTAAATCAGTCTTAGGAGGATAGATTTAGGCAAAGCCAGGTACAAAGTTTATTTAAATCATGATTTCTCCCAAGATCATGGAGTAGGTGTAAAATGTAATGAATCCCACTTTGAGTGATTCCATATCAATCATGGCTCAGATTTGCTCTCCTGTTTTCATCTCTACTGGGAATCCCCCATTGCTAAGATTTTATTTCTTTATGATATCATAGAATCCCTTGTTAATTGCCTCTTCTCCTAATCCTGCATCAGAAATAGTATCCAATCTAGAATTGATCCCCTCATAATCCTTCAGCAGGAACCCAACCCTTAAATATGATGCAGCCATCCTCTGGAGGAATATTTCTCTAATGTGTCCTTCCTTAACTGCATGAGTCAATAAATCTGATTTTGTTTGACTATTGTCTTGTTCATGGGGTCTTTGGTTGATAAAATTTTTAATTTAATTAAATTCAAGTGTTGGTCTCAGATATTTATAGGGCTGTTCCTTTACGTAGTAGAAAATTGTGCCTATAATGTGACTGCGTAGCTATTGCCAAAAGAGAAGAAGAAGCTATATTGTTTTCTCTAATGCTACTTTAAGTTTGTATTGATAATATGGATGTTTTATTTTTTATTTTCAAACTGGAATCATTTATCTTGTGTTTTTATACTAAAGATATTTTCTTTCCAAATTTAAAGAAATGTGAATGAAATTTAAAAATAATTCTCTAGTTGTATAGAAGCCCCCTTTTAAAATGAATTATTTTTTGACCTTTGTTCAAAATAAAGCCTGCTGGTAAAAGCATTATATTTAAAGTTATAATCTCATTAATTTAAAATTTCAAAGCTCTTGATCCTTTTTTATAAGTTTGCATTTTTTTATTGTGTTATGTTAGTCATCATACAATACATCATTAGTTTTTGATTTAGTGTTCCATGATTCATTGCGTATAACACCCAGTGCTCCATGCAGTCCGGGCCCTCCTTAATACCCATCACCAGGATCACCCATCCCCCCAATCTCCTCCCTTCTAAAACTCTCCGTTTGTTTCCTGGAGTCCATAGTGTCTCATGGTTCATCTCTCACTCTTACTTCTCCCCCTTCAGTTTTCTCTTTTTGACTTATTTCAGTTAGCATTATCTCCTCCAGTCCCATCCATGTTGATGCAAAAGGTGGGTATTCATCCTCTCTGGTGGGTGAGTAATATTCCATTGTGTATATGGACCACATCTTCTTTATCCATTTGCTGTTGAAGGGTTTCTTAGCTCTTTCCACAGTTTGGCTATTGTGGACATTGCTGCTATGAACACAGGGGTGCATATAGCCCTTCTTTTCACTACATCTCTATCTTTGGGGTAAATACCCAGTAATGAAATTGATGGATCATAGGGTAGTTTTATTTTTAAATTTTTGAGGAATCTCCACACTATTTTCCAAAGTGGCTGCACCAACTTGCATTCCCACCAACAGTGTAAGAGGGTTCCTCTTTCTCCACAACTTATCCAACATTTGTTGTTTCTTGTTTACACCTTACAGGTGTGAGGTTGTATCTCAGTATGGTTTTGATTTTAATTTCCCTGATGGCTAATGATGATGAACACTTTTTCATATGTCTTTTGGCCATTTGTATGTCTTTGGAGAAGTGTCTGCTCATGTCTTCTGCCAGTTTTTTTGACCTGATTGTCTATTTCTTGGGTGTTGAGATTTAGAAGTTCTTTATAGATCTTGGATCTATATCAGCCCTTTGTCTGTAGTGTCATTTGCAAATAACTTCTTCCATTCTGTGGGTTGCCTCTTTGTTTTGTTGACTGTTTTACTGTAACAGCAACTTTTCATCTTGATGAAATCACCAAAATTCATTTTCGGTTTTGTTTCACTTGCTGGATGTTTTAAATTATTGCATGGTGATTTGGGCAATTTGGGGCAAAAAGACCAATGTTCATTAGTTCATGAATTATGCTTGCACTGCCTTTCTACTCTGTGTCATATTGTGTGCTAGGAGTTGGGGACACAGAACTCAGTATTTACGGAAGAGTCTAGTAAAGTTTTTTGATGGAAGTATACATAATGTGTTGTGGAAGAATGCAGAAAGAGAATAATTGGGGAGGGAACCAGAGAGGGGATCTTGGAGAAGGCATCAAGGCATGATTCTGGAGATGATATCTCTTGACTAGAGATTTGAAGGGTGAATAGGATTTAGATAAAAGTAAAAGTATGAGACTTGAGAAGGAATTTCCCTTTAGATGTAGTAATGTCCACAAAGGCATGGAAGGATAAAGGGAGAATTTCTAGTAAAGGAACCTGATATAGCTGTGGGAAACTAAGCCCACATCATGCCATGCTTTGTGCACTAATCTAAGGGGTCAGGACATTATAATGAAAACTATTTGGGACTATTGTAAACATTGAGAGGTACCCCACATTAGGTCTTTTCCAGTACACACTCTACCCACAATGTATGAGGATGTGTTTTACAAAGCCAGTCTTGTTAACAGAGTTTGGTACCAAATATTAGATTTTTCCCAATATGTTTAGGTGAAAAATGGTATATCATATACACATACTTGTCAATTGTTTTTTTAATTTAAGTCCAATTAACGTACAATATTATTAGCTTCAGGTGTACAAAATAGTGACTTGACCTTTGTATACATTGCAAAATGGTCACCTCAGTAAGTCTAGTTATCATCTGTCACTGTACAAAGTTAATATAATATTATTGACTAATCACCATGCTATACATTATATTCCCATAACTTATTTGTTTTATAACTGGAAATTTTTACTTTTTGTTCCTCTTCACTTATTTCACCCCTCCTCCACCCTACTGCAGTGACCACTGATCTGTTCTCAGTATCTATGTGTCTGGGTTATCTTTTATTTGTTTGTTTTGTTTTTTAGATTCTACATATAAAAGAAATCATGTAGTTTTTGTCTTTCTCTAACTTACTTCACCTAGCATTATATCCTCTAGGTTCATCCATGCAGTTGCAAGTGACAAGGTCGCATTCTTTTCTATGGCTCAGTAATAATCATATGTTTATACATATACTATATATATATGTATAGTATACACACACACACACACACACACACACACACACACACACACATCTCCCACATCTTTTTTATCCATTCATCTATTGATGGATATTTAGGTTGTTTCTTCATCTTAGATATTGTAAATAATGCTGTAGTGAACATAGGAATGCATATCTTTTCAGTGTCAGTTGTATTTTGACTTTGCCTTATGGCATCTGTATAATGTTTATTTTTTAAAAACAATATTTTACCTCAATTATCAGTCTTTCCTTTAAAACATTCATTTCTATAAAGCATGGTCATAGTTAGGAATGCCTTCTCACTTTGCAGGCTGTACAGAGATTCTCCAATGCTTATTCTAGTACTATTATAGCTTTATTCTTTATATCAAAGCCTTTGATCCATTTGAAAATTATCCTTATGCATGACAAGGGATATGAATATTTTAGTTTTTTTTTCATTTATGGATCTAGTTGAATAGTCTCCATTTATTGACTAGTCAATAATTTCCTCACTTATCAAAAATTCAAACTATATCACATATTAAATGAAATTACCTGTATCAGTACCACATCACTGTAATTACTTAGTTGTTTTAATATAAATTGCCTGGCTTTTAAAAAATTTATTTTAACAAATTTACTTATGAACAACTTTCTAAAAGAAAACTTTTAATATGCTTAATTTGGCTTATGTAAAAGTTTTAAATTACCTAGAGAAAAATTGATACCTTTTTAGGTAGATCTTTCTTATCTAAAAACAGAGGCTTTCTTTGTTAGGGTTTATTTTGTCCTTCAATAGAGTTTTATATTTTTCTTTATTCAAGTCTTACATTGTAGTTACCCTTAGTTTTAATTTCTGTTGCCATTGTATTTGGGGTTTATTCTTCCATTATATCTCCCAACTATTTCTTGTTGGTGTATAGAAAATATGCTGATGTCTGCATATAAATATATTAAGCATCCATATTACTGAATTCACTTATTTTTTTGTAGTATTTTTCAGTTGGTTATCTTGGATATTCTAAATGTACAGTCATACCATCTGCATGTGTTGTTAATGATTCCGCGTTGGGGAGATATTAAAGAAATCTTTGGAAGACACCATCAATGGGCATAGAAAAAAGATGTCAGATACAGAGGAAAAAGACAAAGATGACTCCAGTTTCATTTAACCGAGTAGCTGGTAATGTCATTTTCTGAGCTAATTAAGAAAATAAATAAATTAAGAAAATAAAGCTCAGCCTACAGAAAGACAAAAAGTTTGAATAATGATTATTACAGCAAAATATTATCAAATAATTTTTAGAAAAGCAGGAAAAAATATCCAGTGGAAAAAAGACAGTCTCTTCAATAAATGGTGCTGGGAAAACTGGACAACTATATGTAGAAGAATGAAACTCGACCATTCTCTTACACCGTACACAAAGATAAACACAAAATGGATAAAAGACCTCAACATGAGATGGGAATCCATCAGAATCCTAGAGAAGAACATAGGTAGTAACCTCTTCGATATCCACAAAGAACTTCCTAAACTCAACACACACAAAACAGATAATAATGTCAAAAATTGGGCAGAAGACATGAACAAACACTTGTCCAATGAATACATACAAGTGGCTATCAGACACATGAAAAAATGTTCAGCATCACTATCCATCAAGGAAATTCAAATTAAAACCACATTGAGATAGCACCTTACACCAGTTAGAATGGCCAAAATTAGCAAGACAGGAGACAACGTGTGTTGGAGAGGATGAGGAGAAAGGGCAACTCTTTTACACTGTTGGTGGGAATGCAAGTTGGTGCAGCCACTTTGGAGAACAGTGTGGAGATTCCTCAAGAAATTAAAAATAGAGCTTCCCTATGACCCTGCAATTGCACTCCTGGGTATTTACCCCAAAGATACAGATGTAGTGAAAAGAAGGGTCATCTGTACCCCAATGTCTATAGCAGCAATGGCCACAGTCACCAAACTGTGGAAAGAACCAAGATGCCCTTCAACAGACAAATGGATAAGGAAGATATGGTCCATATATACTATGGAGTATTATGCCTCCATCAGAAAGGATGAATACCCAACTTTTTTATCAACATGGATGGGACTGGAAGAGATTATGCTGAGTGAAATAAGTCAGTCAGAGAGAGTCAATTATCATATGGTTTCACTTATTTGTGGAGCATAACAAATAACATGGAGGAAATGGGGAGATGGAGAGGAGAAGAGAGTTGAGGGAAATTGGAAGGGGAGATGAACTATGAGAGACTGTGGATTCTGAAAAACAACCTGAGGGTTTTGAAGGGGCGGGGGGTGGGAGGTCGGGGGAGCCAGGTGGTGGGTATTAGGGAGGGCATGTATTGCATGGAGCACTGGGTATGGTGCATAAACAATGAATTCTGTTACACTGAAAAGAAATAAAAAAAATTATCAAGTTGATAGTGTATTCAAAATAAAGTCTCTAGCTATATATAAATATATCAAAAACACTGAACAGCTGATTATGCAGCATCATGTAAGAAGAAAGATACTGGTCATTTTATTGAATTAAACACCTAATATTTGACTACATCAATTAGTTGAGAATTGCATTTCAGAAAAACATATTTCTGTGCTAGCAGCACATTATGAATCAAAATTCCAGATGCTTATCAGACTAGTTTGATTATTTTCATGAAGATCAGTGGTCTGATTCACTTTAAAATTACTTTGTACTTAATTAATTATATAACATATGAGATAAAATCATGAAGCTACAAAATTTCCAGTGTGTATTGGTCCAGAATTGATAGAGTCTCAATGGAACAGAATGAAATGTAGTAAGTTTGTGAGGCAGTAACATGAACAAATGGTTTTGAGGGAAATAAAAAAATTCTTTGACATGCAAAAAAGTAATTTTCATTAAGTGTGTATCAGGTATTTGGATGTCTGTATTTCATAATAGAACATTTATATTTTCAGTGGGCTATTGGTTAACAATTGAAAGTATCTGAACTTACTATTAACATTATTTGTTCTCATATTATCAACAGTAGGAAAAATAAGAAAATTTTTCAGTATTTCAGTGTCCTCTTCTATATATTTGACTTATTTCATCTAGAAAGTCATTTCTTTATACTAAAGTTATTGCAGACCCAAAAAGATTTAAGATTAAGTAATCCATAGAGATGGAGAGAAATAAGAATTTAAAACAAGCATCTTCTAAAAATTTGAATGACCTTTTGACATGGTATTTGCCAGCTATTCTTCCACAGTAATATGGGAAGCTGAGAAATAGCAATAGCTTTGAAAACTTTCATCCTGTTTCTTAAAGCCTGCTCTTATGTTCAAGCAAATTAAATTTTTCTTTGGTGGTTTCTCTGCTGTCATTTTTCTTCATTGATAAAGTATATAAGAATTGAGCACTGGACATTAAACAGCATCCATTTATACAGGGATATTTCCATTATTCTTTGAGGTTTGGGGCATGCATTACTAAGGGGAGAGGGCTTTCTATTTCCTGCACAGAACTAGACTGTTACTTTTGGATACTTCCATCTGGTATTATATAGTATCTCTGATATCCCTGACCAGTGGTATGTTAAGCCACCCCATATCTCAGCCAGCTATCCCATCATAACATATGAGATTTCAAGGAGAAAATACTGTTTTCCAAAGTAATGTAATTACTTTGAAGGCCAGAACACAGTAAGAAGAAACAAAGATCAGGGCAGAAACAACTAGAAGATACAAAGACAGTTTCCTGCAAGTTAAACTGGAGTAAACAAAACTCAACTGGATAGTTTACTTCATAATACCTGGCTAAGTGAGCCTGATTGTTTCTTTTTTTTTTTTTAAGACTTTATTTATTTATTTGACAGAGAGAGAGAGAGCACAAGCAGGGAGAGCAGGCAGAGGGAGAGGGAGAAGCAGGCTCCCCACGAGCAGGGGAAGCTGGATATGGGACTTGATCCCAGGACCCTGGGATCATGACCTGAGCCGAAAGCAGTGGCTTAACCAACTGAGCCACCCAGGCACCCAGCCTGATTGTTTCTAAGTCAAGTTAGAGTCAAGAGTCTGGATCAAAGAACCTTGTTTGGATAGGCAAAGACAGAAGTAGGATTAATTCGAGTTGTTTGGGAAGTATTTATGCTTCAGAGTAATATATGTAAATGCAGCTAGTGTCTTCTTCATGTGGGATCCAAATTAATAGTGCAAACAATGAGAGTAATCAGAACTGATTGGCGTTATCCAGGTTTATACATGTCTATGAACTTAAAGAGCTGTAGGCACAGTTTCTGAGGAATATAGTTAAAGGCTCAGTCACATGCAAATGAGTATCACTTGTTAAATTCCAGATACTATCTGGAGGCCCTGGCCCTTATGAATCATAAATTTTGAGACCCCCACCATTAACATTTCCTTCAATAATAAGGTTGATTTCTTCTTAGGTCAGGCCATGTACTTTATTAAAATAGCAGCTAGGACTATCACCACCTTCCCAAGTTGTTATGGCCTGGGCTCTTGGATTTTGTTTGTGTGGAGATAAAGCCCATCTACGAGACATAGATATTTGTATGGCTTCCACAAATGGTACTTTGATTCTGTGGACCCTTCCAATCACTTATTTAAAATGATTAATTTGACAATGGAAGCTCTTCAAGCCCTTCATCTTTGCCCCTTCAATAGAAACAGCAGAGATTAATAATTAAGAAAAGTAAGGACGCTGTTTCTTCATTTGGCCAAGTCAATAATATGTATAGTTTATCCAGGATTGGCTTGATTAATTGGAAGAAGTACTGCTTCTTATTTCATTGGATGGAATTTATTCTCTAATTTATCTTTCTATAGTTACATTGCTAGTGTATAAAAACGCAACTGATCTCTGCATTGATTTTGTATCCTGCCATGTTACTGAATTGGTGTATGAGTGCTAGTAATTTGGGGATGGAGTCTTTGGTTTTCCACATAGAGTATCATGTCGTCTGCAAAGAGAGAGAGTTTGACTTATTCTTTGCCCATTTGAATACTTTTTATTTCTTTTTGTGGTCTGACTGCTTTTGCTAGGACTTCTAGTACTATGCTGAACAATAGTGGGGAGAGTAGACATCCTTGTCATGTTCCTGATCTCAGGGGAAATGTTCTCAGCTTTTCCCCATTGAGAATGATATTCACTGTGGGTTTTTCATAGATGGATTTTATGAAGTTGAGGAATGTTCCCTCTATCCTTATATTCTGAAGAGTTCTAGTCAGGAAAGGATGCTGTATTTTGTCAAGTGCTTTTTCTGTATCAATTGAGAGGATATGTGGTTCTTGTCTTTTCTCTTATTTATGTGTTTTATCATGGTGGTTAATTTGCGAGTGTTGAACCACCCTTGTATCCCAGGGATAAATCCCAGCAGGTTGTGATGGTTAATCCTTTTAATATACTATAGGATCCTGTCTGCTAGGATATTTTTGAGAATTTTGATATCCATATTCCTCAGGGATATTGGTCTGAAATTCCCCTTTTTGATGGGGGTGTTTGCCTGGTTTTGGGATCAAGGTAATGCTGGTCTCATAGAAAGAGTCTGGAAATTTTCCTTCTGTTTTTATGTTTTGAAACAGCTTCAGAAGAATAGGTATTATTTCTTCTTTGAATGTTTGGTAGAATTCCCTAGGGAACCCATCAGGCCCTAGACTCCTGTTTTTTAGGAGGTTTTTGATCCCTGCTTCAATCTCGTTACTGGTTTTGGGTCTATTCATGTTGTTAGTATCTTCTTGTTTCAGTCTTGGTAGTTTATAGGTCTCCAGGAATGCATCCATTTCTTCCAGGTTGCTTAATTTATTGTTATATAGCTGTTGATAATAATTTATGATAATTGTTTTTATTTCCTTGGTGTTAGTTGTGATTTCTCCCCTTTCATTCATAATTTTATTAATTTGGGTCCTTTCTCTTTAAGTCTGGCCAGTGGATTATCGATCTTCTTAATTCTTTCATAGAACAAGCTTCCAGTTTCATTAATATGTTCTAAATGTATTTCTGGTTTCTAATTCATTGATCTCTGCTGTAATCTTAAGTATTTCTCTTCTTGTGCATGGGTTTAATTTGTTTTTGATTCTTTAGATCTTTAAGGTGTAAAGATAGTTTATGTGTTTAGGATTTTTCCCTTTTTTTTGAGTGAGGTTTGGATGACTGTGTATTTCTCCCCTAGGACCCCTTTGCAGAACCCCATAGGTTTTGGATAGATGTGTCTTCATCCTCATTGCTTTCCATGAATTAAGTTTTTCTCTGATTTCCTGATTGACCCAGACATTATTGAGCAAGATGGTCTTCAGCTTCCAGATGTTTGAATTTCTTCCAAATTTTTTCTTGTGATTGAGTTCCAGTTTCAAAACATTGTGGTCTGAGAATATGCAAGGAATAATCTCAGTCTTTTGGTATCCGTTGAGACCTGAGTTGTGACTCAGTATGTGGTCTGTTCTGGAGAAAATTCCATGCATGCTTGAGAAGAATGAGTATGCTATTGTTTTAGGGTGGAATGTTCTGGATTTATCTATGAGGTCTATCTGGTCCAGTGTGCCATTCAAAGCTCTTGTTTCTTTGATTATCTGATCAGTTGATCTATTACTGAGAGTGGAGTGGTAAGGTCTCCTACAATTAATGTATTATTATCAATATGTCTCTTTATTTTGGTTAATAGTTGGCTTATGTCATTGGCTGCTCCCATGTTGGGGGCATAGATATTTACAATTGTTAGATCTTGTTGTATAGACCCTTTAAGGATGATATAGTGTCCTTCTGTATCTCTGAGTACAGTCTTTAGCTTAAAATTTAATTTGTCTGATATGGGAATTGCTATCCCAGCTTTCTTTTAAGGTCCATACATCAAATATAGTTCTCCATCCCTTTACCTTCAGTATGGATATATCTTTAGGTTCAAAATGAGTGTCTCGTAGACAGCCTATGGATCAGTCCTATTGTTTTATCCAGTCTGCAACCCTGTGCCATTTTATAGGAGCTTTAGACCATTCACATTTAGAGTGATTGTTGACAGATAAGATCTTATTGTGATCATGTTGCCTGTGAAGTCCTTGTTGCTATAGATTATCTCTGTATATTTCTGTTATATATCATTCTTGGGGTCTTTCTCCTTTTATAGACCCCCCCCCTTAATATTTCTTGCAGGACTGGCTTAGTGGTCATATATTCTTTCAGTCTCTGCCCATTCTGGAAGCTCCTTACCTCTCCATCCATTCTTAATAACAGCCTTGCCAGATAAAGAAATCTTGGCTGCATATTCTTCTCATTTAGTACCCTGAATATGTCTTTCCAGCCCTTTCTGGCTTGCTAGGTCTCTCTGGACAGGTCTGACATTACTCTGATGTCCTCCCTCTGTATGTAAGGAATCTCTTCCCCCTAAGTGCCCTAATATGGTTTACGTAGTTCTAAGATTTGTGAGTTTTACTATTACATGCCTGGGCCTTTGTCTGCTCTCATTGGGTGGTGGTCTCTCTGCCTCTGGGAAATGACTGCTTGTTTCAGTCCCCAGTTTAGGGAAGTTATCAGCTACAGTTTGGTCCAACATATCTTCCAGTTCTTTCTCTCTCTCCACCCCCCTCGGGGATCTCAATAATTCTGACATTGGAACATTTCATATAGTCCTTTATTTCTCTAATTCTGTTTTTATGGATTTTAAGCTGTTTTTTTGAGGCCTCCTCCTGTTCCTTCTTTTCTGTCAGTTTGTGTTCAATATCACTAATCCATTCTTCTGCCTCATTTACAGCCAAAAACATCAACCACTATCCAGGAAAGGTGCACCCTGGGAAGGGTCAGAGCAATTGTAAATCACCACCAAAATGAAAACAAACAAACAAACAAAAAACCCAAACTGAGCCCCCAAAGTAAGATTTATAAAGACAAAAACAAACAAAAAGACCAACAAAAAAAGGAACCCAAAATAAAAAAAAGGGGGGGGGGAAGTGACAGGAAGGTGGCTATAATCCCTTGATATGGACGAGGAAGGGTATTTCAGTTCTTCCTGGGTGTATTTTGTTATCTTTGTTAGAGAACCCTACTTCCCAGAGATACAGGGAAATTAAAACTGGTATAAATATAAAGGCTGTATTGAATAGGAAAAAAAAGGAACACATTGAAGCTTTTATCTATATCTATAATCTATCTATCTATCTATCTATCTATAAGTATGAATAAGTTCAAGTTAAAAAGTTACTATGGGGGACGCCTGGGTGGCTCAGTTGGTTAAGCAGCTGCCTTTGGCTCAGGTCATGATCCCAGCGTCCTGGGATCGAGTCCCACATCGGGCTCCTTGCTCCTCAGGGAGCCTGCTTCTCCGTCTCCGTCTGACTCTGCCTTCCACTCTGTCTGCCTGTGCTCGCTCTCACTCGCTCTGACAAATAAATAAAATCTTTAAAAAAAAAAAAAGAAAGAAATATCTTTAAAAAAAAAAGTTACTATGGAATATGTTGTATTAAACATCTAGTTGAAATGACAAGTAGGGAAAAATAAACAAAAATCATGAAAAAGTATTTTAAAAAAGAGAGAGAGAAAAGTTGTATCTAAGAAATATACAGGCTGTGAGGCAATATCAGAATCTTAGTATACTGTTTCCCCCTCAAATTGGGGTTTTATATTTTTATGGGGACCCTATGGTTGTTGTCCTCTTTTTTTTTCAGCTTATCTTCTGGGGGAGGGGCCTGCCCATTGCTTTTCAGTCAGTCCTGCTTGGATGGAGTTGCCCTGCCCACTATCAAGGGGCTGGGCTCTGTGAAACCAATTTTGGGGCTTTTTTTCTATGGAGGCTTTTGTTCTCTGGTGGCTTTTTACACCTTTTCAGAGGGTCAGAGCAAAGTAAACTGCCTGCACCTGGACCTCTGCCTCAGAGAGAAGCCACAGTCTACTCCTCTCTGAATCCTCCAGAAAACACAGAAACCCCCTCTGCAAATGCCATTGAATACAGCAGCCTCCCATAGGCAGTGTGCACCCCCAGCGACCCTTCTATTTGTTGACTGAGGCCCCTCCTTGTCTCTGCATCTGTGTGCCACCAAAACCGTGAGTGATACTGGTCTGGATGAGCCTGGCCCAAGTGGCTGCCATTTCTGGGACCATGGGCTCTAGTCCATGCTGGGTCCTCTCAGCCGTGGAGGTGGTGGAGGTGGCGGTGGCAGCTGTAGTGGTGGTGGTAGCTGCCAGCCCCAGAGCCCACTGACTCAAGTCCCCACCAGATCCTCTCAGGCAGGGGCCAATGGTGGCTGTGGCTGGTCCTGGGAACCTTGGGCTTAGGTCTGCGCCTGCAGCTGCCGAGTCCCAACAATTGTCCATTAAATTGTCCACTAAACCTCTTTGCTCTGTTGAGTGCTGTTACCAGTCCCTTCCTGTCTTACAGCCACTGGTCTCCAGGCTATCACTGGTCCATAAGCACAGGGCACTTTTGTACTGGGGTAGTACTTTCCAATGGCTTGCTTCTGGTGGCTCCCTACCCCTTTTGTTTATCCTCCAATATTTGTCTGTGTAATCTCAATTCCATCTTTTGTACCTCTTCACTGATGATCCTCTACTCCTGTAGAGATCCAGACCTTGTATAATCTTAAATCTCAGGGTGATTTCATGGGTGTTTAGAGGGGCTTGGTTCAGGGGACTGGTTGAAGTGGTATCCCCCCACTTCTCTGCCATCTTAGTGGAACACTTCTGCCTCTTAATATATACCTAATTTAATCCAAACACTATAGAATGTTAGCTGTAATGCCCTTCTTCACCACATGTTCTCTTCTCAGCACACATGCTTGGGATCATTCACTGATTCATATACACACAGAAATGTGGACAAACACACACAGATCTGCATCCTAAAATTACTCTTAATTTAACATAGAACCTACCCTGTGTATATTCAGTTCACTTTCACTGTTGTTAGTTTTATATAGTGTACAGTTTGCTCAAAGAGCTGGAAAGGATATCAGTATTTCGGATTTTTAAAATAACCTAGATACAGTAAGTATTTTCAGTGAATCATGTCAGCTCTATCCTAGATTGAAAAAAAAGAGAGGAAGAATGAAATATGGAAAATGAAAAGTAATTGGCATACATTAAAAATTCCATAGCTTGTACAATACAGGGAAGGAAAATACATAAGTTTTTATAACCTGGATTTGAATAAAACTGCAAAAGAAGAAAAACCAACAAAGAATCTCAAATAGATATAGAGATAGCTTTGATTTCTGTCTTCTGATTAAAAACAAAAGAAAACAAATGCCAAAGAAAACTTTATCACTGCAGGAAGTTGGATTTCAAAATTTTTCTGGCTTTGAGCTGCTACTTTTGTTGGAATTAGTGCAGATACATATATACATGATAGAAATGATAGTCATGTAATCACTGAAACATATTACCCTCTCTGCTCCCTGTGACCTGCAGACTTCTCCATGGTCCCCAGGCTGTGCTATATAATCCTGGATAGAGAGACAAATCAGAATAATTGGTCACAGGAAATAGTAGGACTAATGGGTATCTGGATAAGGTCCAGGATATTGGCTGGAAATGGAAAAAAAAAAAGAAAATATGAAAGAACGAATGAACAAAGGAAAAAAAGAAAGGCAGATAAGAGAAAGAAAGAAAGAAAGAAAGAAAGAAAGAAAGAAAGAAAGAAAACAGAAGAAAAGGAAAGGAAAGAGAGAAAGAGGGAATGAAGAAGGGCAGGAGAAGAAGCCAAATGAAATAAATCTTACAAAATGCAATGTGAAGGATAGAGAAAATTAGGAGAAGAAATAGATTCATAACCATATTTCTGAGGGCCGGGATATTAAAAGCTTTATTGAATACTTATGAGTAGGACAAGCTAAATGGAGTAAGATAAATTCAGTTCATAAGGGGTGCCTGGCTCAGTGGGTTAAAGCCTCTGCCTTTGGCTCATGGCAGGGTCCTGGGATTGATTCCCGCATCGGGCTCTCTACTTAGCAGGGAGCCTGCTTCCTCCTCTCTCTCTTTCTCTGCCTTGTGATCTCTGTCTGTCAAATAAATAAATAAAAACTCTTTTTTTAAATTAATTTATTTATTTTCAGAAAAACTTCATTATTTTTTCACCACACCCAGTGCTCCATGCAATTCGTGCCCTCTATAATAGCCACCACCTGCTACCCCAATCTCCCACCCCCCGCCACTTCAAACCCCTCAGATTGTTTTTCAGAGTCCATAGTCTCTCATGATTCACCTCCCCTTCCAATTTACCCCAACTCCCTTCTTCTCTCTAACACCCCTTGTCCTCCATGCTATTTGTTATGCTCCACAAATAAGTGAAACCATATGATAATTGACTCTCTGCTTGACTTATTTCACTCAGCATAATCTCTTCCAGTCCCGTCCTTGTTGCTACAAAAGTTGGGTATTCGTCCTTTCTGATGGAGGCATAATACTCCATAGTGTATATGGACCACATCTTCCTTATCCATTAAAAAAGACTTTAAAAAAATTCAGTTCATAAAAAGAAATTCAGAAATGCATGCGAAGGTAGAAGGTGCTTACAAGAAAAAGTTAAGAGAAGGATGTGCAAAGAATATAGTATACCATTGCTTAAAAATCAGTGATTTATCTAAATAAACTACCCATTAATTCTCTTTAGTCACTCATGATCTTTGGTGCTGGAAAGATAGGCATCAGGATTGTCTTTTATTGTGTTTATGCTGTTATTTTGGTATTTAGTGGAGACAGCTTAAACCTGAACTTCAAGAAGCTCATAAAGAGTAATGATTAAGTAACTGATAGCTATATTTATCATTGTCTTAGTTTGGGTTCCCTCAAATATGGAATCTTTGATAAGGATTTGAGCTGAGTGGTTTATTTGGAATATGATATCAGGAAGTATGGTGATGGAACGAGGAAGCAAAACCAAGAAAGGAGAAAGGGCTCTAAATGGTGCGTACATGAGCAGTTTAAAACTGTGGGAGAATAAACTGTGGGATTTTCCACTGAGGCATATTCAACTTTCATCCCTCTTTGGCTGAAGATTACATCTAGGAGCACTCAGTCTCCTCCATGCCATTTCTGGATTCCTACATCCAGAGAATTGATTCCAGAATGCATAGATATACGTGGGAACTTGAGGAGAACACAATAGCTTCTGTTATAACTATATAACATTTCTTTATGGTCACACATAAAATAAAAAAGCTTGTGCTTTGGAGGTTATCTATACTGTGGGACTTATTTCAAATCATGTTGTTGTTGTTTTATTTATTTTTATTTTTTTAGTTTATTTGACAGAAAGAGATCACAAGTAGGCAGAGAGGAGGAAGCAGGCTCCCTGCTGAGCAGAGAGCTCAATGCAGCGGCCCTAAATCCCAGGACCCTGTGATCATGACCTGAGCTGAAAGCAGAGGCTTTAACCCACTGAGCCACCCAGGCGCCCCTGTTGTTGTTGTTTTAAATCAGTCTTAGACATTTCCATCAGGTGGAATGATTCCATTATCTCTCAAGGGAATGTGGTATCTATGAAGGCAGAAATACTTGTTTTTATTTTTCACTGCTTTTATCACCCAACACTTAGAACATTTCCCAATTCATAGTAATAACCCCAATAAATATTTGGGAGTGAATGTACAAATGCAGTTGTATCAAACAACAAAATCCTAAGCCAATCTAAAATATGATTAAATGTGTTGCTTCATAACACACAAGCAGTCTTTTTAAGGTTGACAATTAGTTGTGTTACCTTTCTAAGAGATTCTGGCTTTATTCTCTACTAATGAATGGTTGGCTTCATTTGCAGAGTAGGAACAAAATTGCTTACTGAAACCCAGGCCTCATATCTGAAAGTGACCAGGATAAAAGAAAGGGGAGAGCTGCTCTTGGAAAAAATATTTAAAAAGATTATAGAAAAGCTTTCACAGAACTACTCAGCAAAACTCCCTTTTGTGTCTCAGTTTTATAAATGACACTAAATGCCCATTTCTGAAACACTGGCCAAGAAAAATAGGGTTACTCTGAACCCTGTAATCCTGGCATCCTAGCTCCTTCTCTTGTGGCAAATGAGATACATGTTATCCCTTTGATACCTAAACAGAATTGGAGTTTTTAGTAACAGAGGGGGGAATGTATGCTATATAGGCATCCATTTATTGGATAAGCAACTAATAACATTTCTTTCTACATATTCTTGCTACCAAATACTGGCATGATGCAAATCCCTACAAAATAAAACTCTGATATCTATTATTATTAATTTGAGGACTTCATTCTATGTTCTAGGAAAGAAGGGTTGGTAATTTTTCCATCATTTTGAGATGTAGCACATATATGTATGAGTGTATGCTGAAGATGGGCTTTTCCATTTTGGCCATATGGAAAAGTGAAAATGGACTGAAAATTACTATCTATTCCTTGACAAGTTAATTAAGCCTCATAATAAGTCACAGTCATTTGAACAGCATGGTTGCTGGAATGAGAATTAGTAGGATACCTCGATGGACAAATGGGGCACATTTGTAGAAGGAAATCACCAATGAATACATAAGTATTGTGAAAATATGAAAGGAAAACTATGTTTTAAAAGAGAAAAGACAATTTAATTATTAAACAGTGGGGTTTCTGTTAAGAAAATTTATTAAAAAATCCAAGAAATGGAATTCTGCACTTCATACATTAATCTCATTTTACCCAGTATATTAAGTTATTTTATATTTGTTTCCCTACTCATCTGTGAATTTCTTGGGTATAAATATCATGTTTATCTATTTCCCTTGTTTTAAGTGCATTGTCTATCACACAACTGTTTGTTGCATTAAGTTAAATGAAATAATTTACTTTTATAAACTGTATAGTAAATTACATAGATTTCACTTTGTTTTTAATTTTTTTGTCAAGAAGTTTACTGGCAATGAGTAACATGAATATTTTCCTGATAATTCTATTGACTATCATAAGATTGACACCCCAAAATATTTTCTGGGTAGTGGGGATGGGGGATTAAGGAGTGTTCTTGAGCACTGGGTGATGTATCGGAATGTTTTTTTTTTTAAAGATTTTATTTATTTATTTGACAGAGATCACAAGTAGGCAGAGAGGCAGGAGAGAGATAGGAGGAAGTGGGCTCCCTGCTGAGCAGAGAGCCCGATGTGGGGCCCAATCCCAGGACCCCAGGATCACGACCCAAGCCGAAGGCAGAGGCTTTAACCCACTGAGCCATCCAGGTGCCCCAGATATATGGAAGTGTTGAATCACTATATTGTACACCTGAAACTGACACTACACTGTATGTTAACTAACTGGAATTTAAATAAAAACCCCCAAAATATATATTAAGTAAAACAGAATAAAAATTTTAAATCTGTTCTGGTTGTATGATTTAAATAGCAATTCTGCTGTTGTACATTGAAGGTCCCCTCCCCATTATTTGTTACCTTTACCAACACTCCAGTGAACATGTTTTATTTATGATTTTCTCTAGGATGATGTGCTTGATATGAATTTATTCTGTGGGAATTCCTGGATGCACATTTTTTTTTTGAAATGACCTTATTTTTTTTCTGATTAGGGATCTGAGGAGTGACTAAACTTCTTAGACACATAATCTTTGGTAAGAATTACTCATGAAGTATTTTAGCTTCAGTTTTCTCATCTATTGGAAAAAGGAATGACAGAATTTGAGCTTTCTTGTGATAGGATTATTTGATTTAAAAAATTGAGTTAAAGTGAACTGAAAAATAAAAGAGATTTTAAGAAAATCACAGTAGCAAAAACAATCTAACCTGTAACTCAAACCAGAATGTTAAGTCTTCTGGACCAGGGTCCCTTCATCTCACCATTGCGTGTTCATTTTCTTTATGGCTTTTCCTTTCCTTTTTCTATTTGTATGTGTTTGTTTTTGTTATTAGTCCCATCTCTCTGAACCCTGCTTTTGTTTTGTTTCGTTTTCTTGACCAGACCATCAGGGTGAAATGCAAACAAGGTCACTCTTAGCCCCTGAGGTTATATGACCTTTTATGCCTAATGCTCACATATAACTTACAAGAGATTCTGTCTACAAATCAACAGAGGATACTAACTATGTGCCCAGGGGTGGATCAGCTATCTTTTCAACCATAACCAGAGGAAGTCATTGTATGATATTTAAACATTTCATAGTCCTACTCCTGTTCGTGTGCCAAAGCTGGATGTAATCTGAGAAAGCTACCCAGGCTTGCAGGTGTCCCAAAATATATATAGCTTTAGAAAGCACTTCGTATCTGGTAAAGTGATAAGTTCATTTTTTTATTCATCAGTATCATTTATCAACATTATCCATATTAGGGGCACCTGAGAGGCTCAGTGGGTTAAAGCCTCTGCCTTCGGCTCGGGTCGTGATCCTGGGGTCCTGGGATTGGGCCCCACATCAGGCTCTCTGCTCAGTGGGGAGCCTGCTTCCCCCTCTCTCTCTGCCTGCCTCTCTGACTACTTGTGATCCCTGTCTGTCAAATGGATAAATAAAATCTTTAAAAGAAATTATCCATATTATATATTTTAACCATCAGTAATCTTTTGCTATCTCTTGTTTACTAGACATAGTACTACATATTGTGAAAACAAAGAATGATAAAACAGAGTCCTTTACCTCTTCATCTGTTTAACTTGAGAGCTTGTTAGAAATGTGAAATGTCCTGAAAAAGAAACTAGTATTTTGTCAGGTTCTCTGGTAAGTACAGTAGGTAGTAGGACTAGTTTATGTATCATTGCCCCCAAAATAAAGATACGTGAGGTTTTTAATTCCTAGATCTGTCTCTAACCAAATTCATGCAGTTCTTTCTCTTTTCAGTCAGTACTGAGCTGGTTGTGCTAAGTGTTGCTAGACCATGAAATAATTTTCTTCTGTGTACTTAAAGTATAGGCTTCTGTATTGATTAGGTAAAATTCATCAGTTGTATTTTGCATAATGTCTTCCTATTGAAATGTCTTATTCTTTTTTTTTTTTAAGATTTTATTTATTTATTTGACAGAGAGAGATTACAAGTAGGCGGAGAGTGGTTGGGGGTGTGAACAGGCTTCCTGCTGAGCAGAGAGCCCGATGGAGGGCACAATCCCAGGACCCTGGGATCATGACCTGAACCAAAGGCAAAGGCTTTAATCCACTGAGCCATCCAGGCACCCCTGAAATGTCTCATTCTTAGAAGTCTTGTTCTGGTAAAAGTCTGTGCGGTACAATAAGGTCTAGACTTGTAGTTATTCTATGTAATTCTTTTAACTATCTTACAAGAAGTGCTATAAAAGTTCTGTGTTTTCAGGTAGAGGGAAAATATATTTCAAAATGTTTCCTAGAAATCTTTTTTCTCAAAATTCAACTATTACTTTCTTAATAATATTTTGATGATTTTTGATGATTTTTATTATAAGTGAAGATATATATCTGTGCTTCCTGTCTGCTTGCTACACATAGTTGTTTATCTTTTTCTTGGTTGTACATGTACATTACACAGATGTAATTTAATGTGAATTTTAAAGAAAAATGGGAGAATCTAGAACTTTGTATTGATTGATTGATTTTGATTCATCATTTGTATATACCACCCAGTGCTCATTACATCACTTGCCCTCCTTAATGCCCATCATCCAAATGCCCCAACCCCCACCCTCTCCCCTCCAGCAACCCTTAATTTGTTTCCTAGAGTTAAGATCACTTATAGTTTGTCTCCCTCTCTGATTTCACCTTATTTTACTTTTCCATCCCTTCTGCTATGTTCATCTGTTTTGTTTCTTAAATTCCACACATGTGTGAAATCATATGGTATTTGTCTTTCTCTGACTTATTTTGCTTACCATAATACACTCTAGTTCTATCCACATCATTTTAAATGGCAAGATTTCATAGAACTTAATATTTATTATGCTTCACTTTTGTTATTCTTCATTGTGTTTGTTTCCTCTCATGGTTACTTGATGCAACCAAATAAATTTCTTTAAGAATTTCTTTGTAAAAAGGGGGTTGAGCTAAACAGTATATTGAGTCACTTTCAACTCTGATATTCATTTATTTATACACTCTTTTCCTTCATCAACATTTATGGAACACCACTGGTAAAATACAATGCCATTGTACATACAAAGTACAATGCTTTGTGTGTTCTGGGAACCCACAAAGTATGTGTTGCCTGGAAGCAACTGCAGCTTTCATGGCAAAGTGATCATGTTGGGATGACATTGATGGGTACAGCAAGCAAACAGTAATGATAGCCCTTGTCTCCTCCTCTCATCTTCCAACCTTTTCAGGCCTTCCTGGCAAAGGTAAGGTCTTTTTACACAGTCCTTTCTCTAGCATCATGTATGACATTATTAAATTGTTGATTTGTTTTGTGATATGTCATATAAATAATCACACAGTCCTCCCGTTTGCCTGTGCAGCATTAACTTACAAACCACACCACATATTTGAACCAACATGGAACAGAAATATTAACTTCTTTATGCTTTTGCTAACAAGACATCAGTCCTTTGTACAAAGACATTCATATCCTCTTTCCTAATAGAGGAGATACTGAGTCCCAGCAGATAATGTATCTATCCCTTAGCAAAGTTAAATTCATTGCCAGTTCAGTCACAATCTAATCTGAATGCTCTGTAACCTAAAGAATAAAATTTAAAGTTAGCTACCCACAAAATTCTCATGTAAGATAGTAGTTTAAAAGGACAAGGAATGAAAACATATATATCACAATCAAGAAAGGAAATATGTGTGTCTAATGTACTTGTCATTTTTATAAGTGGTCAAAAAGCCAGAGTTGATCATTATAATTCCATTCTTTCCCACCATTCTATATCATCTTTGTCCTCAACAAGCACTTTAATTAATCCTGATTCTTTTAAGCTGGCAGGATGAACCAAAATTTCATAACTAAAAGATCTGATTCCTCATTTGTTCTGCAGGATTTTGTTGCTGCTGCTGTGATTTTCTGTTAAAATTTATTATTGCACAAGAAAGTAAAGAATATAAAGAATACCTTGAATTGCTAGCATAACATATCATTCCCCATTATATACCCCATTTTTCTCTCGTAATCTGCAGCAACCACCTCATCTGGTACAGTAATCCTGTTATTTGCTCATTGGCTGAGAGGTGTGTCCTGACTGTTTAGGTTCTTTACCATAAATTTTCTCGCTAATTCCTGTTCATCTGATCCAATCAGCCTAATGTTATCAATATAGAGGACTACTTTGATTTTCTGAGGCATATACCCAAATATAACATCTCTTTCAACCTTCCTGTGGCAGAAAGTGGACATACTGACATAGCTCTGAAACAGTGAAGTGAAAATTAACTTCTGCTGCTGCTCCTTGCAGATTGGTGTATAAATAAAAGAACTTGCCAAATTAATAGTCATGTACCCTTGCCAGGGCTGTGTTCACTTGTTCCAGTTAAGATGCCACAGTTATAATAGCAACTATAATTTAAAAAATTATATTAATAATAATTCAAGTCAATCTCTGAGATATGCATTGGCCAAGTAAGTGAATTAAATTGAGTGTGTATTTTTCAAGTCTTGGATACTAAGACTAATGGAGTTTCCTCTGGGAATCAGAATTGCTTTTGGTTTATTTTCCTGGAAGAGAAAAGAAGTCAGGAGGCCTGAATTTAGCCCTTCCTAGTCTGTCACCTGTCGTTCATGGAGACAGTACATATTCAGGAACTGGAAAAAGTAGCCACAAGATGAGTTTTTCTTCTGCTGGCTCTATTAATAGGCTGATTTGGGCCAATTCTACTCTTATCACTTGACTTCCATATATGCACTTTGCATAATAGACCAGAGTGACATTTATTTTTTGTGTCCAGAAATTATTGCCAATTTAGATCAATACCTAGTAATCCATGAAATATATGGATATTCTCCATTTCCCACTATAAGATAACTTTTGCAAATGGCTATAGATCACTTTCGGGAAGAGTTGAAGAGTCACAGTCCTTCAGTGTTCTTTCTCAGGAGTCCTAGCCTCTTCGTCAGTCAAAAGTCTTTACATCTGTGAACTTAAGTCTAGAAACTGAGTGACTCTCATTTTGGCAAGTCAAGTCAGAATTTTGGTTGTAAGATGTAGATATTTCTCTGTTTTGGAGCTGAAACAATATGTTCATAGACTTCCATCTATAAAATTCATATGATTAATAAGTTACTGCCAAAGATCCAATAGGTCAAAATATTGTGATTACAGGTTTGTTCCTGTTGCCTGTTTTGAAAAGTGTACCAACCTTGTCTCTTATAGTTAAATATTTGGTCTTTGTCATTCTGGAAAACCAACATCCCCACTGAAATAGGGAAACTTGTTCAATGGTGGCATCTTCTACTGGCTGCATTACCTAGAAGAAAGCTGTATAGAATATTTCCAAGAAGTTGATACACCCATCTGAAGGTACTTCACAATGTCTTAGCTAAAGGCATGTCTTCTGGGCCCTCTCAAAGGTTATAGTGTTTAGGGTAGCTATATAGTATACAGATGATAAATCTACTACAGTATCCCTAACTCCATAACTTCTTGTATTTCTTCTACAATATGCTGTGAAAGTTCTAGTATCTCAGCTTCATTGAATGTAAGCCATTGCAAATCCATGTTTCACTTAACCAATCAAGTAATTTCTTAAAGCCACTTCCAGTTAACCTTAATATATTTAATCCCCCAATTTTGGTAGGTTTATCTGTATCAATAAATTCAGCCTGGTCCAATAATTTAAAATATTTTACTTGGCTTAGACCAAAGCTTCCCTTAGAATCTATTTTTGCAAGTATTTCCCACACATTATTGAAGTATTTTTGGAGTACAAATTATTTCTTCCTGGGACTGACTTAGCACTTATTCTCCAGAATAGGCCAATGTCTAACTGTATTTATAGTTCTAGAATTAATAAAGAATGGTTTTGAGGGAGCTTGAGCAGAATATGCTTCCTCCTGCAAGACAATTGCCTCAGTTGATGTTATTATATTACCTTACCATAAGTGAAGCCTCATCTCTTTATTCACAGAAGGAGAGTCAGCTTCCTACAGCAAGGGAACATCAGATAGACTTGGAGTTTGTTTCATATATTTTTCATTTTATTTCTCTAGAGATCCACATTCCAATTCTTAAAGTCTTTCTCATTTTCACTTGATGCTATCAATTTCACATTAGAAACTGGACAATCTGTAAATTGCATTCTCATTATAATTTTACATATAATGCAGACTGCCATATAAGTTCTCTCTTCATCTGACTGTGACTTGACATCAATCAGAAGTAGTTTTTCCACCTCTTGACCCTTGTGGTCATTAATGCTAACATAACAGTTAGGTTTATCTATGTTGTACAGTGGTAGCTACTATTCACATGTGTCTATTTAAATGTAAATTTAATGAAATAAGATAAAATAAACAATTCAATACCACATTGTCACTAACCACATTTGAAGTGCTCAAAACCCACAAATGGCTGTTGGTTACTTTATTGGACAGTGGAAGTAGAACATTTCAGTCAATGCAGGGGTTACATTAGATAGTGCTACCCTAGAGACCTAAGTACACATATATACTAGATACACATTCATAGAGTAGTCCCAACATTAAATTTAATGGCCCAAAACTGGAAACATCCCACTCTTTGTAGAATGGATAAACACATTGGATAAACATAGAGAAATTGGAATATATTTATTGATAAAAATGAATGAACTAAGTGACTCAATCTCACAAAACAAACTGAGGGTTGCTGGGGGGAGGGGGTTTGGGAGAAGGGGGTGGGATTATGGACATTGGGGAGGGTATGTGCTTTGGTGAATGCTGTGAAGTGTGTAAACCTGGTGATTCACAGACCTGTACACCTGGGGATAAAAATATATGTTTATAAAAAATAAAAAATTAAAAAAAAAATAAAAAAATAAAAAAAATAAAATAAAATAAAAGAATGAACTATAGATACACACCACTTGTTGAATCTTAGCAACATATTATCGAAAAAAAATGACACGAAACAACAGATATTTTTATTTTATTACCAGAGAAATAAAATATTAGTGCTGCATCACTGGTTACAAAATGATAATGATAATAAAGAAATTTCTACCAAAATAATAGGATAAGTTGAGGAAGTTCTTCACATCGGGAAGGAATAAATGGGTACTTTTGGGCTGATTGGTGATACTGTTTTTTACTTGGACAGTAGTTTCATGATTGTTTAATTATTTTTTTAATTTTATTTTTTATAAACATATAATGTATTTTTAATCACAGGGGCACAGGTCTGTGAATCGCCAGGTTTTCACACTTCAAAGCACTCACCATAGCACATACCCTACCCAGTGCCCATAACCCCACCGCCCTCTCCCAAACCCCCTCCCCCTAGCAACCGTCAGTTTGTTTTGTGAGATTAAGAGTCACTTATGGTTTGTCTCCCTCCCAATCCCATCTTGTTTCATTTATTCTTCTCCTACCCCCTTAACCCCCCATGTTGCATCTCCACTTCCTCATATCAGGGAGATCATATGATAGTTGTCTTTCTCTGCTTGACTTATTTTGCTAAGCATGATACCCTCTAGTTCCATCCATGTCGCCACAAATGGCAAGATTTCATTTCTTTTGATGGCTGCATAGTATTCCATTGTGTATATATATCACATCTTCTTGATCCATTCATCTGTTGATGGACATCTAGGTTCTTTCCATAGTTTGGCTATTGTAGACATTGCTGCTATAAACATTCGAGTGCACGTGCCCCTTCAGATCACTTTGTTTAATTATTTGTTAAACTATCTTATGAAATATATGTGCTATGTTTTCAAATAATATATGCTAAAATAAAACTGAAAAGAAAAAATATTTCAAGTGAAGAAATTATGGACCCCACCCACACACCTGGAAAAAAGAAAGCTTTACTCTTTTTAAAAATATATTTTATTTATTAATTTGAGAGAGAGAGAGAGAGAGAACACGATATTGAGAGAATGAGTGGAAGGAGGGGCACAGGAAGAAGAAGACTCCCTGTGGAGCAGAGAGTCCAATGTGGTACTCCATCCCAGGACCTGAACTGAGCTGAGGACAGGTGCTTAACTGACTGAGCCACCCAGTTACCCAGAAAGCTTTACTCTTAAAACTGCTATCCACTTGTTAGAATCTCAGTACTGGTAGACTTACATAATTCTCATTTTAGAAGAACAGAAGAGGATTACCAAGAACATAGAATTTTAACTGATATTCCTACTATTTCACTTGCTTTAATGTTATTGATAATATGTGTATATCAAAATAAAATAATTTTAAGAAACTGATTAACTTATAACACTCAGAGAAACCAAGTAGAAGCAAAACATCCCAGTGCATATTAATGTTGGAATTTCTGTATGGTTCTTTTACATACTCATTTCAGATAAAATGATGAAAGAACTTAGGATATATTTGTGAACATTTTTCTTCATAATATTGAATTTGAAATTCATGATTGTATGGTAATATCATGATTTATCTTGCAACATAATACACAGTCTGTTGCAGATGTGGACTTTATATAATCATTACTAGAAATTTTATTTGTTTATTTTAAGTGTGCATGTGTGTATTGTGTTGAAGATAGTTTAAATTTTATTTTTTTATTTTTTATATTTATTTATTTGACAGGGAAAATGTTTTTAATTCTGTACTCGATTGGTATATTTCAAAATGTGCAATATTTTTTTCATTTATCAGTGAAAGAAGTTAGAAATTAACTTAAAGGGGAACCTGGGTGACTCAGTTGTTAAACGTCTGCCTTTGGCTTAGGTCATGATCCCAGAGTCCTGGGATCAAGCCCCACATGGGGCTCCCTGCTTGGGAGGAAGCCTACTTATCCTTCTCCCATTCCCCCTGCTTCTGTTCCCTCTCTCACTGTGTCTCTCTCGGTTAAATAAATAAATAAAATATTTTTAAAAAAGAAATTAATTGAAAAAAACCAGCAAATACTAAACAAATTTTCTTCAAAGTCATGGTCACATATATAGCGCACTGTAGAAAAGAGGAGGGGCATGATGGGTTCCACCGTGTCTCATGAGTTTCATCAGATACTGGACCTAATAAAGGGTGGAGAGAAAAGGCAGCTTTCAAAAAGGAGTATGTTATTAAATGAGGCATTTACTGTACTCCTTCCTAAGAGTACCAGGTGGAGAACAAGTTTTCTAAACTAGATCTAGGAAGTGGAATGTGAAATCAATCCATCCTCCTCCCCTAAAGGCCTATCCAGTGGTTAATGAATTTAAAAAACATGACTAAATAAAAACAAAACCCACACATACTCCCCGTACCCAACCTCCAGAAAAAAACAAAAAACAAAAAACAAAACAGAACAGCAACAACAAAAAAACACCCAAATGTCCCAGATCGTTTTCCAGAGTGGATAGAGCCCAGGGGCAGCTTCAACAACCCAAATTAGTTTGTTACAGAGTCATCACAAGCTAGCCTTGCTTTTAAACAAAACAAAAAAATTTGTTTTTGAAACAAAAAAAATTCCCACAAAATCTAGTACTAATCACTTTTCTTACAATACACAATTACTCAAATTCACTAGTACTGGGGGGGGGGGAGGGGACCACACCTATAGGCCTTGTCTCACACGAGTGTATGTGGGTAGGTGCAGGCATTTGTCACTATTACAGAAATGAATTTTAAATTTAATCTTTAGTTTGATTTAGCATTGCTTTTAGTATGATGCTGACACCAGCTGTGTGGAAAGGGCTCTAGAGAGATGTTCACAACAGCACACACCTGCGGCTCTTCTCTGGTCCGGCAGGCTCCAGGGCAGCCCACATTGCTTCGTCAAATACATTCTTTAGGCCTTTCTGTGTGAGTGCAGAACACTCCACATACTTGACTGCCTTCAGATCCTGGGCCAACTTTTCAGCAGTCTCTGGAATAATAGGCTTCTGTTTGTTCTTAGCAAGTTTCTCAGTTGAAGAGGGGTCATCTCAGAGACCAGTTTGAGTCCCAACAAGAAAGAAAGGAGTCTTTGGACAGTGGTGAGTTACCTCAGGCACCTGCTTTTCCTTCACATTTTCAAATGAGGATGGAGAAACCACTGAAAAACAGACTAGAAATACATCTGTTTGTGGATAACTTGGTGGTCATAATCTGTCATAATCCTCTTACCCTGCTGTATCAAAAAGACCAAGAGTATATGGCTCTCCACCAATCATAACTGTAACTGCATAGATGTCAAAAGCAGTCCATACATACTCAGTTGGAAATTTGTTTATTGTGTAGGATATCAGGAAACATGTTTTACCAACAGCACTGTTCACCCACAAAAATGCCCTTAATTGTCTGCATTGCTGAAAGAGTTCTGTATCTACTTTAAATATTTCAAATTGGATGGTGGCCTCAGCTTCTCTGCTAGGGCATTAGCAGCACTGCCAAAGGTAGTTTAAATTTTAAATTTACAATTTGAGTATTTCATAAAACCTTTGGTAAACTAACTAAAGCTGAACTTTCAGTCTATACATTTGAGGATTTTTTTTTTTTTTACATTTGAGGATTTTAATGAAACAAATATTTGTTATTGAATAGCAAACTTGTACTTTGATTTATATTTGGATCTGGTCCTGAAGACTACATCTAGATTTCATATTCTTATTTCTATTTTCATACCAGTTGGAATATGATAGACAGAAAAAATAATATATCAGATTAAAAAAAATTCACGTTGCTCAGCATTTATCTCTACATTCAGGAACACACTCACAGAGATCTTTTCTAGGGGAAAAATTGAAATGCAGCTTCTATTTCTTTCTTTGCTGTGCATTCTTCTCTAAGGTTGTGTTATGTCCATTCAGAGATAATGAGGAGCCATAAATGAACAATGATTCTAAGGGGTCAAGATCACTGGGGCAGGAGTTTATATTTGAATAAAGATAGGGCAGAGTCTGTTGGAATCATGGTTGTCAGAAACTTGATATAGGAAAGGGGTTTTATGGCTTAAAGAAGCTTAAAGTAGAGCTGAAAACTTCACTCTCAAATTCCTTCAGTCTAGTCAAAGTGGCACGGGGAGTCCACTGGTTGAATATCTTGACCAGACTGTTGATCTGTATATTTTCCATTGTTACATAGGTTGAAATGGTTGTGAATTCAGTGCAATATCATGTCATATTTTTCTTATATTATGACTTCTTGTCCTTCATCATATATTGTCTTAGGTTATGAATGCTGGTGCTGAATGCTGAGGTATGATGGACGGTGGTTAAATGCTATGGATAGGAATAGTTGTAAGATATTTTTGAAAACTGTAATGTAGTTGACTACTTTTATAAACTTGGGCAATCTGATAAATTGGTTTTCAGGGTTTGAAAATTTGGATGGTGTAAGTATTTTCTGAGTCAGAAATTTCTTCTTGTGACTGGTATGTATTGGGACAAAGTTTGTGTTGGTACTTTGTATATTAAAATATGTCTTACAGAAATCAGTAAATGTCCTGCAGCTCCTCCAGTTTCTGACGGGTTTGGAGAAATAGTACAGGTTTTGATGTTGCACAAAGTGGTAAGAGTAAAAGCCATAAGTCATAGGAAATTGTGGATTTTGGATGGAAATAAGTAGCAATTTTTTTATGCATGAATTTTACAGGGATAACATGATAATGGAGTCATTGCCTTCGATGGTAAGTTAGGTTATTAGTATGACATAATGCAAAGAGGTACATTGATGGACCTGGATACCATGGGATTGGTAAATGTGTTTTTTAGAATTAGGTTATGAAGTTCCTCTGGACTGCAGCATGGAATGGGAGCATTGTTTGAGGGATGACATCTCCTTCTGTGATATATATCTGGCTGTGTTGGCCCTAGATTTAAAGACTACTCTTAGGGTAATCTACTTTTTTGGTTATACAGTGTTATGTAAAGACACTGCTTCATGTAACTGTTTAATTAACTTGGTGAGTCCTAATTACTGGGTCAATGGAAACTAATACAGATTTTGGTATCTGGAAGTGGGGTGCTAGTATAACAGATACTTAACATTGTTTATATAGCTTTGCAGTTGTGCAGTGGGCAGAGGATGGAAAATTTTGAGAAGCATGATAGAAAATGCCTACATTGCCTTGAACAGATTGTTAGCAGAAATGTAGATGTTAATGTTTTTCCTATTGAGAACTTAGAAGGAAATGAGGAGTTTGGTAGAGAAAACTTATTAGAGACGATTTACTCAAAAACAAATTGATAACAGAAACATGAATGTTAAAAGTTCTGCTGTTGGAGGCATAGAAGAGAATGAGGGACATGGTATTGGAAAATGGAGGAAAGGGAATCTTTATTATATACTGATGGAAAATTTAGCAAGAATTGTGCCCTTTAGTCATGAGGAAAGCAGAAGTTGAAGTGCTGAAGTTGGCTACTTAGCTGAGATTTCCTAATAAAGTTTAAAAGGCAAAGTCTAGTATCTCCTGTTTGCTTATAGCAAAATATAAGAGGAAAAAGATGACTTGGGGGAAGAACTATTAAACAAAAAGGAACCAAGACTTCATGATTTGGGAAATTCTTAGCTTGTCCTGGTTGCAAAAGATGTTAAAATTAAGAGTCACTGTTAAAAAAAAGTGCTTTAGTGAAAAAACAGTGTATGGCTGGAGAGTTTTTGCTAATACCTTTGAAAGACCAAAATGACAGAGTATTGAGTTGTGTTTTAAGATACTAAGTTTGTGACACATACAGTCCCTCAGCCATCTTAGTAGAAGACAAAAATAGAGATGGAAATATTGAATAAAACCTATGAAGGAGTCTCTTGTCAAAAGTAATGAATTCTTGTGACATATCTGGTTAACCCATAAGGTTCTTGAGAATTTTATACTAGCAGAAACACTGCCAGCTAGGATTAAAAGTGTGACAGAGCCAAAAGATGGTCATTGTACTCACAAAATACTACAGATGGTAAACAGACTGATAAAAATTACCTAGCTCAAACATGAGTTACCCTTTATGGAAAAAGGAAGAATAACTCAGAGAGAGGAGCCTTAAGGACAGATTGCAGACTCAAAATTGGCAGAGAATTATTCCCAGGCCTTGAAACCGATGGAATTTACCCTGCTAGATTTTCAATTTGATGAGATGGGTAGCTCCTTTAATACTTTCCCTTTTCTCCCTTTTTTAATGTGTATGCCTATAGTTATTATTCTATACCTTCCCACAAGAGTATTTTGTGAGCAGATAACTTGATTTTTAAGTTCACAGGATTACATTTGGAGAATTTTGCCTCAAGATAGATTATACCCACAGACTTACCCATACCTGATTTAAATGGGTTAGATTATCAGATTTGAGAATTTTGAGGTGACAAGATTTAGATGACATTTTAGACTTTGCATTGATGCTGCCATATATTGATATTTGGGATCATGTTGGGATAAGGGAAAGATATTTTGCATGTAGGACAGACATGGTTCTATAAAGGCCAGAAAACAGACTATGGTGGACAGAATGATGGCCTCCTAAAGATGCCTTCATCCTGATTACATTACATGGCAACAAATAATTAAATTTGCAGTTGGAGTAAAAGTTGCTAAAAAACTTAACCTTAAAATAGATATCCTGGCTTATCTCTATGGACCCAATATAATCACAGGATCTTTAAATGTGGATCAGGGAGGCAGAGTCTGTGTCAGTCATACATGGTATGAGAATTACTTGACTGGCCATTACTGGCTTTGAAAATGGAAGAGGACATGGGCCAAGCAATAATAGGAGACTCTAGAATCTGAAAGAGAAAAGAACATTGATTTTCACCTAGAGCTTCCTGAAGGGAATGCAGCTCTGCAGCATTCTGATTTCAGCCCAGTGAGAAACATTTAAAACTTGTGACCTCCAGAATGGTAAGGCAATAAATTTCTGTTGTTTTAAGCCATGAAGTTCGTGGTGATTAGTTAGAACATACAGTGGTGAAATACTGTATATTTTCCACCTAAAATCAACAATAAAACATGCACTCTATCCTTGCTGCTTGCATTAACATTGCAGGGAAATTAGGTAAGGAAAAAAAAATAGGCATCCAGATTAGGAAAGAATAAGTGAAATTATTTCTAATTCCAGATCACTTGATCTTGTACATACAAAATTCTAAAGAATCCACTCAAAAACTTTGGGAACTAATACACTAGTTCAGTAAGACTGAAGGATATGAGCAGTTATAAGCACTAGTTGTATTTATAAATACTAACAATGAACAGTGAAATTAAGAAAATAATTCCATTTAAAATGGCATTAGAAATAATAAAATACTTAGGAATAAGTTTAATAAAGAAAGTGCAAAATTTGTCCTCTAAAAACTACAGAAATTTTTGAAAGATATAAAAAAACCCAAATAGGAAGACATCCTATGTTAGTTAATCAGATGACTTAATATTGTTAAAACAGCAGTACTCCTTCAAATTGATCCATTAAGTAGCACTTCAGTGGCTCAGTTAGTTAAGCATCTGCCTTTGGCTCAGGTCATGATCCCAGGGTCCTGGGATGGAGCCCTGCATCTGGCTCCCTGCTCCTCAGGGAGCCTGCTTCTCTCTCTTCCTCTGCCCATCACTCTCTGTCTCTCTCTCTGTGTCAAATAAATAAATAAAATCTTTAAAAAAAATCGATCCATCGACTGAATGTGATCCTTATTGAACCAAAAGGCTTCTCTGCAGAAATTGACACTTATCCTAAAATTTATAAGATTCAAGCGACTAAGAGTAGCCAAAGAAGATTAAAGTTGGAAGACTCATACTTCCGTATTTCAAACTGAAATACAAAGCTACCATATTCAAGATAGTGTGGTACTATCATAAAGATGGACCTATAGATCAAAGAAATTGAATAAGATTGCAGAATAGACACTTGTATGTATAGCCAGTTG
This sequence comes from Mustela nigripes, assembly GCF_022355385.1. Taxonomy (NCBI): domain Eukaryota; kingdom Metazoa; phylum Chordata; class Mammalia; order Carnivora; family Mustelidae; genus Mustela; species Mustela nigripes. Next base: position 94,695,395 of record NC_081575.1, read on the forward strand.
ATTTTCAACAAGAGTGCCAAGGCAGTTCAATGAAACAAAGTAGTCTTTTCAACAAATATTACTGCAGTAATTGGATATACACATGTCAAGGAATGAATTTGGACTGCTCCCTCATAACACACACAAAAATTAACTCAAGATGGGTTACAAGTCTATATGCAAGAGTTAAAGGAATAGAAATATTAGAAGAAATCAGAGAAATAAATCTTAGGTAAAGCCTTCTCAGGTGTGATATCAAAACCATAAAGAAATGGATAAAAGAAAGAAATGGATAAATTGGATTTCATGAAACTTAGACTTCTCTGGTTTAAAAGATACCATCGATAAAGTGAAAAGACAACTCACAGAATGGGGAAAATATCTGCAAATCATATATCTGATAATGGATTTACATCTAGATTATATGAAGAACTGTTACAACCCGATAATAAAAACGACAAACAATCTGCTTTAAAAAGCAAGCTAAAGGCTTCAATAGACATTTCTTCAGAGAAGATCTACTAATATCCAATTAGCTCACGAAAAGGTGCTGAATATCATTAGCCATCAGAGAAATGGAAATCAAATATACAGTGAGATACCATTTCATTTTTTTCTTTTTTTTTAAATAAACATATATTTTTATTTTTATCCCCAGGGGTATAGGTCTGTGAATCACCAGGTTTACACACTTCACAGCACTCACCAAAGTACATACCCTCCCCAGTGTCCATAACCCCACCCCCTTCTTTCAACCCCCCTCCCCAGTGAGATACCATTTCATTTCTAACTAGGACAGATATAATCTAAACGACAAGTATTGGCAAGGATATGGAAGAGTTGGAGCTCATACAGTGCTGTTAGGAAAGTAAGATGGTACAAACACTGGAACAAGCTGGCAAAACCTTAAAAGGTTAAACATGGAGTTACTATATAACCCAGCAATTCCATTTATAGAGATTTGGAAACATAGGTTCACAAAAAGACCTTGTACCCACATGTTCATATCAGCAATACTTAAAATAGCCAAAAGGCATCAACAACCCAAATGTATATCAACTGATGAATGGATAAACAAATGTTAGTATATCCATAAAATAGAATCTTATTTGGAGATAAAAAGAATGAACTATTGGTATATACTACAACAAGGATGAGCCTTGAAAATATTATGCTAAATGAAACAAGATAGTCACAAAAGACTACCTATTATATGATTCTATTTATATGAAATATCCAGAATAGATAAATCTATAGGACAGAAAGTGGATTACTGGATTTCTAAGGCTAGGGGGGTTAGAGGAGAATAAAGAGTCATTGCTAATAGGTGGTATGAGATTTCTTTTTGAAGTATTATTAAATTGGTGTGATGATGGTTACACAACTTGGTGAATATACTAAAATTATAAAATTGTACTCTTTTGATAGGTGAATTATGCAGTATATGAATTATATCTCAATAAAGCTGTTCCATTTTTTTTTAATTGTTTGTTTATCTACATATACTTACTATGCTTGCTTGCCTTAAGGAAGTAGGATGGGACCCCCACCTGTTCCAAATTGGTTTGGATAGTAAGACTGATGATGTCACCTAGACCCCAAAAGAATTTGAAAAAGTTTATTACTTGCACATGGAGGTATTCTGAAAGGGAGGGGTGAGTGAGCCTGTTTTATTTTTGTTGCTGTTTTTTGTTTTGTTCTGTTTTTGTGATTAGAGGGTGGTACCAGGGTGAAGATTCCTGAGGTTTGCATTTTTTGAACTTTCTGCAGGTGTTTGGGAAGGGAGTAGATGGAATTAAAAAAAAAAAATCAGCACAAATGTGCAACAAAAGTTGAAAGGGGAAGCGTGGGGCCTGAAAACTATACATTTAACTATAAATGGACCCAATTACATATACCAAATTCTTATTGATGTAATTATAATGTGATTATGAGGCATTACAATTGGTTTTGGGATATGATAAGTTTAGCCCCCTCCTCCACATTGTAATATTCTTTCAGAATTTTCTTATTATTCCAAATTCTTCATTTTTCTATATGTATTTTCAAAGAAACATGTTTACTTTCATAGAAATATTTTTATTGTAATTGAGTAGGATTTATAACTTAGGGGGAATGGATGACTGTATTATGCTTAGTATTTCTGTCCAAGAACATGATTGGTATTTCAATTTGTTACAGTCTAAATTTTATGTCCTTCAAGAGTGTTTTAAAGATTTTTTCATATAAGTTTAACACATTCCATGTTAATTACAAAGAATTTTATTATTACTCTGTCTAAAGTTATATTTTATATTTTATTGCTATTATAATTTATAAATGGCTGTTTTGTATATACCTTAAATTTTACTGATTTTTGTTGTTTATAGCAGTTTTCATTGTGTTGTTTTGTGTTCTACATATATAATAATATATGTAAAGATTATTTCACCTTTGTCTTTCTAATTCTTAAAATTTTAATTTGTTTTTCTTATTTAATTACAAGATGTAAGACCTCTGTTTCTGCCAAGTAGTAAGATAGTGGTGGGAATTTTGTAAAATGCCTTTTCATAATCTTTGGTAAGGGATTAATGTATTTAATTATAAAAGTAAACTATAAAAAAATTGCAATGTCCATCCTTGCAAACCTGAAATAAGTGCATTTATTTGTGATACATTAGCATTTGTTTCCATTATATTTTATTTTTATGTTGATAAGCAAAATATTTATTTGTATTTATGTATAATTATATTTTTATCAATTTTTTATTTACTCACTTTATTAAAAACTATTAGAAGTTTTCCTATTCCTTTCCTTTGAAGAGTTTTTTTTTTCTTTTATTTCTTTTCAGTGTTCCAGAATTCATTGTTTATGCACCATACCCAGTGCTCCGTGCAACATGTGCCCTCCATAATACCCATCACCTGGCTGCCACTGCCCCAGTTTACCTTCCTACCAACAGTATAAGAGGTGAACTGGATCCTTCTGTTGGCAGATTTCTTTCAGGGTGAGGCTATTTCTTTTAGGAAGACAATACACTCAGGAGATTTGAGATGTTTTTGTCTTAGACTCCTTCAGAACAGACCTCCACTTATTCTATTGATACGCATATATAGTAGAAAGATTGCCACAGAAGGGAAATGTAACTCCTCTATCACTCTGTATAATTATCATTTCTTTATTGTGGTGAGAACATTTATATATATTCTCTTAGCAACTTTCAAGGGTATAATGCAATATTGTTTATAACTATAATCACAGTGCTCTGCATTATATTCTCAGAAAGTATGAATCTTCTAAAAGGAATTTTATACTTTTTGACCAACATCTCTCTATTTCCCCCAACACCAGGCCCTTGTAACCAACATTCAACTCTAGTAAGTTCAGCTTTTTAAGATTCCAAATAAAAGTGATATCATACAATATTATTTTTTCCCTCCCTGGCTTATTTCACTTAGCATAATGCCTTCAAGGTACATCGATGTTTTTGTAAATGGCAGGATTTCTTTCTTTCTTATGGCTGAATAATATTCCATTATACATATATATTCATGTCTTCTTTATTCATCCATTCATGGACATTTATTTTGTTTCAATATCTTGGCTATTGTGAATCATGCTGCAATAAACATGGGAGTACAGATACCTCTTCGATATCCTGTTTTTACTTCCTTTGGATATATACCCAGAAATGGGATTGCTGGTATTTCTATTTTTAATTTTTTTAAGATTTTTATTTATTTATTTGACAGACAGAGATCACAAGTAGGCAGAGAGAGAGGAGGAAGCAGGCTCCCTACTTTGCAGAGAGCCCGATGTGGGGCTCGATCCCAGGACCCTGGGATCATGACCTGAGCTGAGCGCAGAGGCTTTAACCACTGAGCCACCCATGTGCCCCTCTATTTTTAATTTTTTTAAAAGATTTATTTATTTATTTATTTATTTATTTATTTGACAGAGAGATCACAAGTAGGCAGAGAGGCAGGCAGAGAGAGAGAGAGGGGGAAGCAGATAACCTGCTGAGCAGAGAGCCTGATGTGGGGATTGATCCCAGGACCCTGAGATCATGATCCGAAGGCAGAGGCCTAACCCCCTGAGCCACCAGATGCCCCTAGATTTTTTTTTATTATTGAATTGTATGGGTTCTTTATCTATTTGGATATTAACCCTTTACCTGACATATAGTTTGAAAAAATTTTCTCTGATTACAAAATGTGTTGCCTTTTCATTTAAATTATTTCTTTTTTTTTATGAAGATACTTTTAAACTTGACCTTTTAAACTTTTATACTTTTAAACTTCTTGATTTTTATTTTTGTTGGTGATGCTTTTGTTTGGCATATCCAAAAAGTCATTGCCAAAATTAATGTTGAGGAGCTTCCTCCCTATGTCTTCTTCTGGGAGTTTTCTGATATCAGGTGTTATGTGTAAGTCTTTGATCCACTTTGAGTTAATTTTCAGGAGTGGAGAAAGATATCATTTCAATTTCATTTTCATGCATGTGCTTATCTGGTTTTCCCAATGCCATTTGTTGAAGCGACTATCCATTGAATGTTAATTATTGAGTATTGGTTGGCCATATATGCAAAGACTTAATTCTGGACTCTATTCTGTAAATTGATTGATATATCTATTTTTATTTTAGTACCATACTCTTTTAATTACTATGGATTCATAGTATAATTTGAAATCTGGAAGTATGATGCCTCTAACCTTATTCTTCTTTATTAACATTGCTTTAACTATCTTGGATTTTTTTGTGGTTGCATACACATTTTAGAATTGTTTTTTTCTATTTCTGTGAAGAATGCCACTGGAATTTTGGTAGGGATTGGGTTGAATCTGTAGATGACTAGGATTAGTCTGGACATTTTAAAAAATTTATTTATTTATTTGACAAAGAGAGAGAGAGCCACCCGGGCATCCCCAGTATGATCATTTTAATAATACTGTTTTCTGATCCATGAATATGATGTCTCCATTAGTTTTTGTCTACTATGATTGATTTCTTTCAATAAAGTCTGGTAGTTTTCATTGTAGATCTTTCACTTCCTGGTTAAATGTATCCCTACGTATTTTATTGTTTTTTTTTTAAGTTTGTATTTAAATTCCATTTAGCTAACATACAGTGTAATACTAGTTTCAAGTGTACAATATAGTGATTCAACACTTCCATACAACACCTGGTGCTCATCACAAAATTATTTTTGATGCTATTGGGAATGGGATAGTTTTCTTTATTCCTATTTCAGATGCCTCATTATTAGTGTATAGAAATGCAACTGATTTCCTTATGTTTATTTTATACCCAGCAACTTTTCTGAATTTGTTGATTAGTTATTTCTGGTTGAGCTTTTGGGATTTCCTATATATAAAATCATTTCATCTGCAAATAATGACAGTTTTACTTTTTCCTTTCTAATTTTGATGCCTTTACTTCTTTGCCTTGCTTAATTGCTCTAGTTAGGACTTCTAGTACTATGTTGAATTAGAGGGTGAGAGTGGGAATTCTTGTCTTATTTCTGACCTTAGAGGAAAAGCTTTTCACTATTGGGTATAATTTTAGCTGTGGGCTCTGGAAAACAGTATGGAGGTTTCTTAAAAAGTTGAAAATGCAACATGGAGGCTTAAGTGGGTAGAAGAAGAATAAATGAAACAAGATGGGACTGGGAGGGAGACAAACCATAAGTGACTCTTAATCTCACAAAACAAACTGAGGGTTGCCGGGGGGAGGGGGTTTGGGAGAAGGGGGTGGGATTATGGACATTGGGGAGGGTATGTGATTTGGTGAGTGCTGTGAAGTGTGTAAACCTGGTGATTCACAGACCTGTACCCCTGGGGATAAAAATATATGTTTATAAAAAATAAAAAATTAAAAAAAAAAAGAAAAAAAGAAAATAGAGCTACCCTGTGACCTAGCCATTGTTCTACTGGGTATTTACCCTAAAGATACAAATGTAGTGATCCAAAGGGCCAAGTGCACCCCAATGTTTATAGCAGCAATGTTCACAATAGCCAAACTATGGAAGAACCTAGATGTCCATAATAGATGAATGGTTAAAAAGATGTGGTATATATATACAATGGAATACTGTGCAGCCATCAAAATCCACCAAATCTTGTAATTTGCAATGACATGGATGGAACTAGAGGGTATTTTTCTGAGCAAAATAAATCAATCAGAGAAAGACAATTGTCATATGATCTCCCTGATATGAGGAATTTGAAAGGTAGGGTGGGGGTTCCTAGGGGAAGGGAGGGAAAAATGAAATAAGATGGGACTGGTCAGGGAGACAAGCCGGAAGAGAGTTTTAATCTCAGGAAACAGGGCTACTGGAGGGGTGGGGGTGGGAAGGATGAGGTGGCTGGGTGATGGACACTGGGGAGGGTATGAGCTATGGTGAACACTGTGAATTGTGTAAGACTGATGATTCACAGACTTGTACACCTGAAACAAATAATACATTATATGTTAATTAAAATAAATTCAATGTTAGCTGTGGGTTTGTCAGATATGGCCTTTATTGAGGTATGCTCCTTCTATATTCAGTCTGTTGAGGATTCTTTTTGTTTTGTTTTGTTTTTTATCTTGAATGGTGGTTGCATTTTGTCAGATGCTTTTTCTGATGATCATGTGATTTTTAGCTTTCATTCTATTAATGTACCATGTTATTTAGTTGCATATATTGAGGATAAATCCCACTTTGTCATAATGTATAATCATTATAATGTGTTCTTGAAATTAATTTGAAATGGTAACTTATGCAGCCATGATGCTGTTTCCATTTTCATTTGTTTCAAGATAGTTTTTTTTTCCTCTTTTGTTTGTTTCTTTGACCCATTGATTTTTCAGGAATATGTTATTTAATTTCCACATATTTGTGACTTTTTTCATCTTTCCTCTTGTTGATTTCTAGTTTCATACCACAGTGGTCAGAAAAGATAGTTGCCAACACTTGTTATGTGGCCTACCATATGATTCGTACTGGACACTATTCTGTGCATGCTTGAGAAGAATATGTAGTCTGCTACTATTGGATGGGATGTCTTACATAGGTTTATTTAAAATAAATGTTTATATTAAATCTTATTAGCATTAACATATACTTTATTCACATAAATGAATATTTTGATGACTTTATAAGTGTACTACACTATGATTTAATATATATAGAAGCTTTTCCAAAGGAGAGAGAAATCTCCAAACTTGTCAAGTTGTATAGATGTTATATACAGATTTTTTATGTCAAAAAAATTTTTTTAAAGAGGAAGAAGGAAAATTTTCTAAAAATTGGATTGTAATCTCTATAAATGAAACAGAGGTCATATTTTGCTATATATTTTTTAGTCAGGTTGCTCCTCCAAACTTCCAATAAACACTATAATATAAGTGTTTTTATCAAGACTTGTATCTTGGTAAAACAGACATTTGACTGTTATTCCCTAGCAAAAATCGTTACTGAAAATATTTGAATAGTTATGGGCATAGATTCTAGGGTTTAGATTTGAATTTCAACACTATCTTTTTTTAAATTTATTTTTTATTTTCAGCATAACAGTATTCATTATTTTTGCACCACACCCAGTGCTCCATGCAATCTGTGCCCTCTATAATAACTACCACCTGGTACCCCGACCTCCCACCCCCTGCCCCTTCAAAACCCTTAGATTGTTTTTCAGAGTCCATAGTCTCTCATGGTTCACCTCCCCTTCCAATTTCCCCCAACTCCCTTCTCCTCTCTAACTCCCCATGTCCTCCATGCTATTTGTTATGCTCCACAAATAAGTGAAACCATATGATAATTGACTCTCTCTGCTTGACTTATTTCACTCAGCATAATCTCTTCCAGTCCCGTCCATGTTGCTACGAAAGTTGGATATTCATCCTTTCTGATGGAGGCATAATACTCCATAGTGTATATGGACCTTACACCAGTTAGAATGGCCAAAATTAGCAGGACAGGAAACAACAAGTGTTGGAGGGGATGTGGAGAAAGGGGAACCCTCTTCCACTGTTGGTGGGAATGCAAGTTGGTGCAGCCTCTTTGGAGAACAATGTGGAGATTCCTCAAGAAATTAAAAATAGAGCTTCTCTATGACCCTGCCATTGCACTACTGGGTGTTTATCACAAAGATACAGATGTAGTGAAAATAAGGGCCATCTGTACCCCAATGTTTATAGCAGCAATGGCCACGGTCCGGTCACCAAACTGTGGAAAGAACCAAGATGCCCTTCAATGGACGAATGGATAAGGAAGATGTGGTCAACACTATCTTTTTATAGTTTTATGACATTGGGCAAATTACTTTGTTGCTTCATTTTTAATTTTGGGATGAGACAAAAACAATTTTTATATATTGTAGTTGTATTTGTAGAGATTAGATAATTTAAAAATTGCTTGGAACCCTGCATAGTTCAATAAACGTGAACTATTGTTCTTATGTAGTTGTGCATGATCAGCCAAGGCATCCAGGGACTGTAAGCAGTGGACCAAATGAGTAACATGGAGAAACACTGCTATGCTACAGATGGAAGTGTATCCATGATTCTCTTTCTCCTGCATAAAAGTATGGGTATAAAATTATTCATTCAAGATACTCCATAATTACCTAAACTCTTCTCTTTCAGGTATGACTTCTTCACCCCTCACCATGATACCATGTGCTTTTCTTCTGGAATATCACATTATTTAGGTCTAGGGAAAGAGTAGTTGCTGGCTGTATGCATGATGACCAGGTGGTGATCAGGAGGTTCTAGAGATGTAAGATAAAGTCCTGGTTGCGTGACACTGTCTGTATCCCTGCTGTAATAAGTCAGGAGGTTATCAAAAAATACCAATATTATATGGCTTAACATAATGAAAGTTTATTCATGGCAAGATAGGATGTAGGCAGGATAATGTTCCCCAAAATAGTGACTTAGGGATATTATTGAGAAAAAGAATTATTCTGTAGTGATATTACACTATGCTACCCTTTTTATCCACAAATTCTAACATGCAGGATATTTCCTGTATACTTACTAGAAGAAATTTGGACCATGGTTAATGTTGAACATATAAAAGATCTTTTCATTAATAAGTGAAAAGTTTTGAGGAATATTAAATCTACCCTGTTATTATTTCTTCATTCAAGCTAAATATTGGCCCCACAAAAGCTAAAAATGTCTTCTTGTTCTTCTAGGTATTTATGTTAGCATTGACCTATGGAAAATAGTATAGAATTATAAGAAGGATGGACTGATATAGCAGGATTTAGTTTCACAACTGATGCTATAGACAAAAATCAAACTCGAAACTGAATAATGAAATGAATGTATTTACAAACCAGTCATGTGTAAGTTTTGTTCCATTCACTAAATAACTTGACATTTTAGTTTTGATACATTTGGCAAATTTCTTTTTCTTTTGTGGAGTTTCTTTATATTTTACAGTGTTTTATTAGTTTAAGGTATACAGTATAGTGATTCAACTATTCTGTACCTCACCTAGTGCTAACCATGGCAAGTGAACTCCTTAATCCCCTATTTAACCCAAATTCCACACACCCCTCTCTGTTAACCATCAGTTTGTTCTCTATAGTTCACAGTATGTTTCATGATTTCTCTCTTTTCCCTTTGATCATTTGTTTTATTTCTTAAATTCCAACTATGAGTAAAATAATATGGTATTTTTCTCTGACTGATTCATTGTGCTTAGCTTGCTGTCTTCCTCCATCCATGTTTTTGTAGTGGCAAGATTTTCATTCCTTTTTATGGCTGAATAATATCCCACTTTTTTATCCATTCATCAATTGATGGATACTTGGGCTGCTGCTTCCATATCTTGTCTACTATAAATAATGCTGCTATAGACATTGGGGTGTATGTATCCCTTTGAATTAGTGTTTTTGTATTATTTGGGTTAAGGCCTAGTAGTGTGATTACTGGATTGTAGGGTAGTTCTATTTTTAACTTGTTGAAGAGGATCCATATTATATTCCACCAGTTTGCATTCCCACTGACAGTGCACTAGTGTTCCTTTTTTTCAACATTCTTGTGAACACCTGCTGTTTCTTGTATTGTTGATTTTAGCCATTGTGAGAGGTGTGAGGGGATTTTTCTTTGTAGTTTTGATTTGTATTTCCCTGATGGTAAGGATGATGAACATATTTTTGTGTGTCTGTTAGCCACCTGGATGTCTTCTTTGGAGAAATGTCTGTTCATGTCTTCTTCCTAGTTTTAATTGGATTATTTGTTCTTTGTTTGTTTTTGGCTATTAACATGTTTAATTTCTATATATTTTGGATACTAATTTTTTTATCAGATAGGCCATTTCCAAATACCATTCTCCCATTCTGTAGATTGCCTTTTCATTTTGTTGATTGTTTACTTCACTTTGCGGAAGATTTTTTTTTTTTTCTTTTTAGTTTCAGTGTAGGATTTAGTAACTCCACACTTAACATACAACACCCAGTGCTCATCACAGCACTCTTATTCTTAATGGCTGTCACCTACTTAATCAATTCCCTTACCCAACTCTCCTCCTTTGCCAACAACTGTTGCTTCTTGTGCTGTTGATTTTAGCTATTCTGACAGGTGTGAGGTGATACCTCATTGTAGTGTTGATTTGCATGTGCCTGGTTTAAGTAATGATGAGCATCTTTTCATGTGTCTGTTTGCAATCTGTATGTCTTTGGAAAAATGTGTTTCCATGTCTTCTGCCCATTTTTAAATTAAATTATTTGCTTTTTGGGTGTTGAGTTTGGTAAGTTCTTTTTTTAAAATTTTTTTCAATTTATTTATTTTCATAAAAACAGTATTCATTATTTTTTCACCACACCCAGTGCTCCATGCAGTCCATGCCCTCTATAATACCCACCACCTGGTACCCCAACCTCCCACATCCCAGCCACTTCAAACCACTCAGATTGTTTTTCAGACTCCATGGTCTCTCATGGTTCACCTCCCCTTCCAATTTCCCTCAACTCTCTTCTCCTCTCTAACTCCCCATGTCCTCCATGCTATTTGTTATGCTCCAGAAATAAGTGAAACCATATGATAATTGAATGTCTCTGCTTGACTTATTTCATTCAGCATAATCTCTTCCCGTCCCGTCCATGTTGCTACAAAAGTTCGGTATTCATCCTTTCTGATGGAGGCATAATACTCCATAGTGTATATGGACCACATCTTCATTAGTATAGACATTTTAACAAAATTTTTCTTCTAATCCATGAGCATGGAATGTCTTTCCATTTCTTTCCTGTTCACTTTCTTTCATTAGTGTTTTATAACTTTCAGAGTACAGATCTTTCACATCATTGGTCAAGTTTGTTCTTAGGTATCTTATTGTTATTGCTGCAGTTATAAGTGAGATACATTCCTTAATTTCTCTTTCTGATGCATTATTATTGGTATATAGAAAGGCAAACAGATTTATATATGTTTACTTTGTATGTATGTATGTATGTATGTGTGTATGTCTACTTTGACTCGTTACCTAATTTGTTTATCAGTTCTAGCAGGTTTTTTGGTAGAAACATTTGGCTTTTCTCTCTCTATATATATACCATGTCATCTGTAAATAGTGTAAGTTTGACTTATTTCTTGCCAATTTGAATGCCTTTTATTTATTTTTGTTGTCTGATTACTATGGTTAACATTTCTAGTACTATGTTGACTAAAAGTGGTGTGAGTGGACAGCATTGTCTTCTGCCTAACCTTAGGGATAAGACTCTCAGTTTTTCCCCTTTAGGATGATGTGAGCTTTGCATTTTTCATATATGGCCTTTATTATTTTGAAGTATGTTAACTCTAACCCTACTTTGTTGAGGCTTTTTATCATGAAAGGATGTTTTGGTTTGTCAAATGATTTTTCCTGCATCTATTGACATGATCATAAGGTTCTTATCTTACTCTTACTGTTATGATGTATCACATTGATTCATTTGCAAATGCTGAAGCACCCTTGTAGCCCAGGAGTAAATCCCAATACTTGTGAAGGATTTTTTTTTAATGTCTTGTGTGTGTAGAATGTATTTGGAAATTCTCCTTCCTTTT
>NC_081575.1:94707492-94720274 GCF_022355385.1 Mustela nigripes
TGTTTTTTGCTTATTATCAGTCTGCCTAAAATTTCTATTTCATCCAGGTAATTTATATAGTTCTAGGAACTTATCCATTGCTTTTAGGTTGTCCAACTTTTTGGCATATAGTTTTTCATAATATTCGCTTACAATTATTTGTATTTCTGTGGTATTGTTTGTGATTTCTCCTTTCTTGGTTGTGATTTTATTTGCATTCTTTCTCTATTCTTTTTGTTAAGTGTGGTGAGTAGTTTATCAATTTTATTGATTTTTTTTTCAAAGAACCAGCTCCTGATTTCATCAATCCGTTCTATTGGTTTTTTGTTTTGTTTTGTTTTTAGTTCTATTTTATTTACTTCTCTAATATTTTTTATTTGCTTCCTTTTTCTGGCTTTGGGTTTTGTTTTGCTTGGTTTTGTTTTTCTGGCTCCTTTAGGTGTAAGGTTAAGTTCTTTATTTGAGATTTTTCTTGCTTCTTGAGTTAGGCCTGTATTTCCATAAAATCCCCTCTTCAAACTGCTTTTGCTGCATCCCAAAGGTTTTGGGCCATTGTGTTTTCATTTTCATTTGTGTCCATATTTTTTATAATTTATTTTTTGGTTTCCAGTTTGACCCATGCATTCTTTATTCTTTATTCATTTATGTTATTTAACATTGATATGTTTATAGTCCTTCCTGATTTTTTTCTTGTGGTTGACTTCTAGCTTCATACCATTGTGTTCAGAAAAGATGCATGGCTTTACTTCTGTCTTCTTGAATTTGTTGTGGCTGGTTTTGTGGGCTAATATGTGACCTATTCTAGAGAATATTCTGCATGCACTTGAACAGAATGTGTATTATACTGTTTTAGGATGGAATGCTCTGAATATATCTGTTAAATCCTTCCAGTTTGATGTGTCATTCAAAGCCATTCTTTCCCTGTAATTTCTGTTTAGAAAATCTCTCCATTGATGCAATTGGGTGTTAAGGTCCCCTATTATTATAGTATTATTTTCAATTTGTTTATGTTTCTTATTTTTTTTAAAGGTTTTATTTATCTATTATTTGAGAGAGAGAGAAAGAGGGAGAGAGAATGAGAGAGAGAAGATGAGAGGAGAGAGGTCAGTGGGAGAAGCAGACTCCCTGCCAAGCAGGGAGCCCAATCTGGGACTTGATCCTGGTACTCCAGGATCATGACCTGAGCCAAAGGCAGTCGCTTAACCGACTGAGCCACCCAGGCACCCTGTTTATATTTGTTATTAACCATTTATTGTTTTGGGGTATTTCTATGTTGGCTGCATAAATATTTATAATTGTTATATCTTCTTGTTGGATTGTCCCCTTTGTTGTGATATAATGTCTTTGTCTCTTTTTCAGCATTTGATTTAAGGTCTAGCTTGTCCAAAACAATTACTGATACTGTGGCTTTCTTTTCAAATCCATTGTCATGATGTTTCTCTGTCCCCTCACTTTCAATCCGCATGGGTGTTTAGGTCTAAAACGAGTCCCTTTTAGGCAGCATATGGGTCTGGTATTTTTTTATCCATTCTGTCATCCTTTGTCTTTTGTTTGGTTCATTTATTCTATTATATTCAGAGTAATTATTGATAATATCTATTTGTTGCCATTTTATTACTTGTTTTGTGGTTTTTTCTGAAGATTTTCTCTGATCTTTTTGTCTTTCATGTTTTGCTGATTTTCTTTAGTGATATATTTAGATTTCTTTCCCTTTACTCTTTGCATGTTTATTAGTGGTTTTAATATATGGTTACCATTAGGTTTATGTACAACCTCTTTTGCATTAGCAGTCTACTTTAAGTTGATAATCATTTAAGTTTGAACCCATCCTTTCCTCCCTTTCCCACATTTAGGCATATCTTATTATATTTTATATGCTTTTATGAGAGTTTCATGACTGTTTTTTTTTTTTTTTACAGAAATACTGTTTTTATTGCTTTTGTGTTTACTACCTTTATACTGTTAGTTTTGGTTTCTCCTTTTCACTCAATTAGTCCCCTTTAAAATTTCTTGCAGAGCTGTTTTAGTGATCATGAACTTCTTCAAAATTTCTTTTTTCTTTCTTTCTTTCTTTCTTTCTTTCTTTCTTTCTTTCTTTCTTTCTTTCTTTCTTTCTTTTTTGGTCTGGGAAACTATCTATTCTATTCTGAATGATAGCCTTGCTGAATAGAGTATTCTTGGCTATAGATTTTTCCCACTCAGGACTTTGAGTATATCGTGCCACTCTCTTCTTGCTTGCTGAGTTTATGCTGAAAAATCTTTTTTTAAAAAGATTTTATGGGTTTTCCTTGTGTGTTACTGTCCTCTTTTGTCTTGCTTCTTTTAAGATTTTTTTTAATCACTATAGTTTTGCAAGTTTTAGTACAGTATGTCTTGTTGTGGATCAGCTTTTCTTGATTTTGATGGGCGTTCTCTGTACCTCCTAGATCTGGATATGTTTCCATCCCCAAATTAGGGAAGTTTTCAGCTATGATTTCCTCAATAAACTTTCTGTCATCTTTTCTCGTCTTCTGGGACTCCTGTAATACAAATGTTAAAACCTTTGATAGAGTGAGTGATATCCCTAGGTTTATTCTCAGTTTGAATCATTAATTTTTCTTTCTCTTGTTAAGCTTGATTACTTTCCATTACTCTGCATTGTAGGATACTAATTTGTTCCTCTGCCTCTTCCATCCTCCTATTCATTCCAGGAAGTGTGTTTTGTTTCTCATTTTGTTTACCGAGCCCTTTATCTCTATGTTGTTCCTTATCTCTGTGTTAAGGGTCTCACCATGTCTTCCTCTCTTTTCCCAAGCCCTTATGATCATTGCTTTGAATTCTCTATCAGGCATGTTATTAATATTTTTTTGCTTAGATGTCTGGCTATGTCCTTGTACTCTTCTTTCATTTGGGATAAATTTTTCTGTCTCTTCATGTTATGTTCTTCTCTGTGTTAAGAAAGTCAGCTATGTCTTCTGGTCTTGAAAGTAGTGACTTTATGAAAAAGAGGTCCTGGAGAACCCTGCACTACAATGTCCCCTGTTCACCAAAATCTGGCACTTCAGGAGAATACCCTGTGTGTGTTTTTTATGCTGTGCTGTTGTATCTGAGTCACCTTTCCTTTCAGTACAGTCATCTACAGTGACTCTCTTACTTGATGGGGGCCTATGATTGCCCTCTGTGGTGTTAGTGGGACCCAGCCAAGCCAGCTCTAGGGGTGTTGTACCCATTAGGGAACTGGGAGCAGGTTGGCAGTATTAGTAAAATTTGCTTTGGGACATTAGTCCTATGCTGGATCCCCTGCAGTGCTGTAGCTGGGGGTGTGAGGCTTGGCACCATGTATGTTTTGGTGTGGCTGGATTGTGTTGGACTTGGCATGCAAAGGTGGTCTAGGTGCACATTTGGGCCCAGGGGAGTTGGTGTGTCCTATGTGCTGCAGCAGCTCTGCCCTCAGTGGCTGGGTGGGACACATGTAGCCTTGGGTCAAGGCTACAAGTGTCTATGCAGTCCTGCCTGTAGCAGGTAGTTCTGTGTTTATGCTGAGAGGTGGCGAGGAAAATGTGGCCTGCCAGCCTTGTTTTCAAAGGAGTCCCTCAACATGCTCTGAAATGAGTATGAAAAAATCTGTCTACTGTTTGCCCCAGTATTGTACAAGCTGCCTTTTTTATGTTGCCTCTCTACATAGTTTCCTGTCTTTTAAGGGGAGGTGACCTAGCTTCTAATGGCTCTCAGGTTCATCCAGTGCTAAGTCAGCCAACTTTTGAAGCTCCAGGCCCCCAATACCACTGGTTTTTAAAAACTTATGGAATTTAGCCTATCTTTTTTTTTTTTTAAGATTATTTATTTATTTATTTGACAGAGAGAGATGACAAGCAGGCAGAGAGGCAGGCAAAGAGAGAGGAGGAAGCAGGTTCCCCGCTGAGCAGAGAGCCCGATGCGGGGCTCGATCCCAGGACCCTGGGATCATGACCTGAGCCAAGGCAGCGGTTTAACCCACTGAGCCACCCAGGCGCCCCAAGCCTATCTGGTTTTTAAAGTGAAATTTTATGGGGATTAATCTTAATCTATGTGTGCTCTGTGGTGCTAGGGCCCATTTCTCTGCCCTCTCCATGCACACAACTCCCTCCCTCCTGGGGGAGTCTCCCTCTGCCTTTTTGACCCTCCTAAACTTCCAGATGCAGCTTCTTCTCTATATTTAGTTGTGGAGTTTGTTCTGCCAGTCTTTGGATTGTTCTCTGAGATACTGACTTGGGTATCGTTGATACCTAGTTTAAACATGGGATGGGTGAACTCAAGGTCCTCCTATTCCACCATCTTCCTAAGTTCCTGGCAATTTTCAATGTCTTTGATGGCAAGTTTAACATTTGCCATAATCAATATAGAATTCTATGTGTAATCTGCTTTGAAATATATCATTTTTCTGGTTACTTTTTATTAAATATGTATATATAGAACTTACTGTAGTGTTCTGGAATACTTAATGGTTAACCATATCCATTTAAAATATTAATTCTAATCCCAGCACATCAGTTACACATTTCTCGTGAATTTCAAGCCAACATTATAAATTCAGTTAGTCAAGGTGACTAAATTACTTCTCCAAGTGAATATTAAATGACCTCTGACTGGTAATGTGTTTTATTTGAGTTGGCATAAAGAGGAAATAGACTTTTGCAAGGCTTTCAACGATGAGTAAGATTTGTTTATATAAAGAGGAAAAAGATCATTTCAGGAGGAAGCTGAAAATGAGCAGTGGTATTTTTTGGGATCCCTTAGCCAGCAAGCATCTTGAAAGATTATAATGGAGGATGAGGCTGGAAATCTAGATTAAGTCCAGACTAAGGAGGGCTTTTGACTATCCGGTGAAGAATTTTCAGCTATGTTTTTTAGGTTTTTCATGAAGATTACTTTTTAATCAGTGTGCAAGATGAAATGGCTGGGAGGAACCTGGAGGCAGGAAAACCAATTGGGACGTTGTATTAATTTAGGCTGATATGTTATATACTCTAATTGGGTAGAGAGAGAGATAATGGAACAATAAATTCAAGAGATATTAAAAGGAAAACTAATGAGGCCCTTGTCAATGTGTATTATATCTATATAAAAGATATTTAGAAACTTTCAAATTTATAAAACATGTCCACATATAAGAAAAAAATAAAGAAGAATTTTGTTTTAATTCTGAGTAAACAAAATAGTGATGGATTCTATAATAGAATCTCTGTCTCTTTTTCTTCCTGTCTCCCCCCTCTTTTGTCCACCCATGTCCTGCCATGAGAGTTAAGGGCTAGATTTTAGATAATTTGAATTTAAGTGATAGGAAGACAGTTATGCTGAGCAATTTAGTGTCTCTAAATGATATATGTGACTAATGGCATAAGTATACAAAGCTGGAATTATAATTTTGTGTGTAACATGTAAAAATGTAGAAGTTGGTTATAGTTATTGCTGCTTCAACTAGATAGTATATAAGTAGTTTTGGTGGGGCCTTAGTTTCCATGATTTCCCCATTTTTATAACTATCTGTATACTATAGCTCACTTGATTATTTTCATTTAAAAGAATATTGATGATAGAAAAATTACCTATGCTTAGTGAGACTATGTATGTAGCTAACACAAAGCACAGGTTTCTAAACTCACAAAATAAAAAGTACTCCTCCCTAAATCTTAAACTAAAATTAATCTGTATTTGTTTAAAGAAGAGAGTTCATTATGAAAACTTCATGAAATTTTGAGGTTTACTATGACTTTTATCAAAAATTATAAAAGTTTGTCATTGTCTGGGTCACCTTTTGATTTTTCAAAATATGTTGGTAAGCTTAAGTAATGACCCAGCAAGCTTTCTGGTTCATTTTTGTTAGTATTTTGGTTATTTCATGCCTGCCTCTTACCAAATCTCAGTATTTTTAGTGCAGCAAAAGCATTGCTTTGATGAGAATCTACCAGTGTGCCATTTCCTTTCTAGTATTATGTCTAGTTTAAATTACAAATGATTCTTTAGCATTTACACAGTACAGCACGTTTCAGTCATGTTGATATGTATCTCAGAATTATTTCCCTAGTTATGGAATTTGTATTATTCCTATTTCCCTGGTTAATAAGACTATATGGAATATGCATGTATGTGTTTATCAATGCAAGTATACTGAGACAATTGAAAAATTGCATTGAAAGCCAAAGGTCCCTTCTTTTAATTTGTGAATTACAGCTGTCTCCATAATGCTGTCCATTGTCAATTCTTTGAACAGAATTATTTATACTATATAAAATAAAGATTAATAAATAATTTTCTTTTTCATATGCTAAGACAAAGATGTAGTTTTGTACAAAGACATGCTACAGTACCAAACTGGAGTCTTCTCTTTTATTTGTCCCAATTTATGTCTAATGCTTAATGCATCAGTGCTGTCCTTCCCCTTTCAGAGGCCTCTTTAATTCACTATTACAGTCATTCATTATCCTTGTCCTCTTGTCTCCTCTGATTTGATGCTTTCTTTATTGTATATATTATATATCCCTATAATAGTTTTCTTCAAGTACCACTTCTATTTCCTGGCCATTAATAAGTCTGTCTCATTTCACATTTCTAAATCTGCTTTCCCTCATCAATTCTATGAGTTTCTGGTTACCTTCCATTGCTAATTTGAAGTTGATGACTTTGTAAATTTCCCTTTATGTTTTCCTTCTCATTGTAGATCAACACTCTTAAACATTTGTTAAGGGAGACCCACTGGGTACTGAGCATAATTCATAGAAGTTTAGACTCTGGAGTTAACATTTAGCTGGATCTTTAAACCTCAAAACTATTGATATTTTGAATTGGTTAATTGTTTGTTGCTAGGGACTGTCTTGTACACTGTAGAACATTTAGCAGCATTCCTTCCTACTACCCAATTAATGCCATTAAAAGTCCTCTTCCCACCCATTTGTGACAACTAAAAATGTCTCCAAACAATGCCAATATACCAGTGGGGCCAAATCACTCACATTTGGGAGCTGTGGATCTGTAGGATCACTTGGGAGACCTATTTGTATTAATTCAAATTGAGAACATTTTTTGAGCTCACAACTACATTTTGATGTCTTTAAATATTTAGTGTTGCTTCTAACACATTTTCCTACTAGGTGAGGCTCACGATGGGTTTTCAATAACCTTTCATCCCTGGTTCCTTAAATAACTGTTGTCCTATTTAATCCTTTCTATTTGAGATACAATGAAAATAAGGTTTAATCTATATATGAAGTTTAGAAATCTCTAGGATATGAAGGACACATGAAACTTGATATGATTGAATATGCTGCTGTATTATGGGAACATTATTGGAAAAGGAATTTTGAACCTTATATAGGGACTAGAAAGCTCAATTTGAACATTGACAAAAGGGACTGATTGTTGAACAACAATCCCAAGATGGCTGATTTTAAGGACTGTGAATGTTTACCCTGGACCGAACTAAAATCAAAGTATTTGTATCTTGTGTTCTGTCATTATTCTGGTGAGATATAAATTTATATCACATTTTTAGAAAGAAACTAAATTAATATACATTGAGTGACCCTAAAAATAGTGACATATTCTTAACAAGTAATTACATTTTAATAATCTGTCTGTAACTAGTCACTCATATCTCCTGATTAGAGCTTTATTTTGATTAAACATTTCTTTTGAGCTCTAGTCACATATATCCAACTGCATACTTCATATCTCCATTTAAGTACTTCAGTGTATCTGAGTCTAGCAATCACAAAGTATAATTTTAAATTTGCAGTATTCTCCCCATCACTTGCCTTTCTGCTGGCCCAAGTTTATCTTAAAACACTTTCTCCATTGCCCACTGTCATGGTTTAAAAAAAATGGCCAATAATTCTTTGACATTCTTCGCAGAGGAGGATGTATCTTTGTTCACTCCTCCTTGAATTTGGGTGTGCTTGTGATTTCTTCAGTCAATAAGGTAATACTATGCGACCTTCAATGCTGGAATAGAAAACGCTATGAGACTTGGGATGTGTGCTCTTTTGGGGCTTTCTTGGGACTTCCCATCTCAGAAGTTACTGTGTGCTTTTTAGAAAATTCAGTATACAAGGAGAGATTAGATGGTGGTGGTTTGGTTGCTGGTTACAGCTGAGTACAGCTTTCAGATTATTCAGTCCAGTCATCGGGTGTGTAACTAAAAAGGCTCCAGATATTTCCAGCTCCCAGTTAATTGAATCACTCCAAATTCACTTGCTTCTTTTCGGCTAAGGCCTCAGATAATTTTTTCTACTGTGTCCAGTCTGAATCTCTTAACCTTTAGAATCCATGAGAAGTGCTCGCTTCGGCAGCACATATACTAAAATTAGAATCCATGAGAATAAGTTTGGCCTGGTTTGTTGTGCAATGATAGTAGCTATAACACGCAATAGCATTATTTTAGTTTCAAAAGGTACCTGAGCTCTCTTTTACCTTGGAGCTCCTGGTAAATTGGTTGTCTGGGCATCCATTCCTCAGCTGCTGTAAATGTCAACTCACAGCTACCTTTTTTCTTTGGAAAATAAACCTGGCTGACAGAAGCTGTCTTGCCTGGGAAATTACATCTCTCCTACCCCTGCAATGCAACACTAAGCCAGTGAATTGCTGATACACTATTATACAGGTACAAATGGTCAGCCCCTAATGTCAGGGAGCGGAGAACTTTACAGTATGGTTTGTATGCCAGAGCCCTTCCTCTATGGATCAGGCCAAAGCTTGACTTTACCTGAGAGTACATCCTTACTCAGCTTTTGCTCCTTCCTCTCTCTCCTTCACCTCCTAAATGTTTTTTCCTGAAGAACATTTGCTCAGTATACTGTGTTCCTCCAAATATCTATCTCAGGCTTTGCTTCTCCAGAACCTGAAGTAAGATGGAACCTCTGCACATGAGCTCTTTCAGTTGTAATGTCCCATCTCAGGTTTTTGCATGGCTGGCTCTTTACTGTGCTTCATATCTCAGCTTAATTGCCATTTCCTAAAACAGGAAGAATCCTTTCAATAGATGCAGAAAAAGCACTTGACAAAGTACAATGTCCATTCTCAATAAAAATCTGCAACAAAGTAGGGTTAGAGGTAACACGCCTCAGCATAATAAAGGCCATGTATTAAAAACCTGTAGCTAAGAGTATCCTCAATGGGAAGTAACTGAGATATTTTACTCTATGGTCAGGAACAAAACAGGGATATCTACTCTTATTTTTAAAAGATCCATTTATTTCTTAGAGAGAGAGAATGTGTGTGCAAAAGTCGGGGGGCAATGGGTGGGAATCTTCAAGCAAACTCTGAGTTGAGCATGGAGCCTGACTCAAGGCTTCATCTCATGACCCATGAGATCATGACCTGAGCCAAAGCCAAGAGTTGGACACTTAACTGACTGGTCACCCAGGTGCCCCACGGATATCCACTGTTACTACTGTTTTTTAACATAGTACTGGAAGGAAATGTTGGATATTAATCCTTTCTGATGGCTCAGTAATATTCCATTGTGTATACGGACCATATCTTTATCCATTCATCTATTGAAGGGCATTTTAGCTCTTTTCACAGTTTGGCTATTGTGGACATTGCTGCTATGAATATTGGGGTGCATGTGGCTCTTCTTTTCACTATGTTTGTATCTTTGGGGTAAATTCCCAGTAGTGCAATTCCTGGGTCGTAGGGTAGCTCTATTTTTAATTTTTTGAGAAAACTTCTCACTGTTTTCCAAAGTGGCTGCATTCCCACCAACAGTGTAAGAGGGTTCCCCTTTCTCCACAGCTTCTCCAGAATTTGTTGTTTCTTTCCTTGTCAATTTTTGCCATTCTAATTGGTGTAAGATGGTATTTCAGTGTGGTTTAGATTTGAATTTCCCTGATGGCTAATGATGAACATTTTTTCATGTGCCTGTTAGCCATTTGTATGTCTTCTTTGGAGAAAACATAAAAAAGAAACCCTTAGTACTGGAATTCTTAGCCTCTGCAATCAGACAACAAAAAGAAATAAAAGGCATCCAAATGAGCAAGGAAGAACTCAAACTTTCACTATTTGAAGATGACATGATACTCTATATAGAAAACCTGTAGGATTCCATCAAAAAATTTCTAGAACTGATACATGAATTCAGTAAAGTCACAGGATACAAAATCAACATACAGAAATCTGTTGCATTTCAGAGTGCCTGGATGGCCCATTCAGTTAAGTGTCTGACTCTTGATTTCAGCTCAGGTCATGATCTCAGGATCGTGAGATTGGGCCCTACCTCAGGCTCTGCACTCAGTGGGGAGTCTGATTGAGATTCTAACCCTCTCCCTCTGCCCCTGCCTCCCTACACTCTCTGTCTCCAAAACAAATAAATAAATCTTTGAAAAGAAATGAATCTGTTGCATTTCTGCACACCAGTAATGAAGCAGCAGAAAGAGAAATCAATCAAGGAATTAATCCCATTTATAATTTCACTGAAGCCAATAAGATACCTAGGAAGAACACTAAGCAAAGAGATTAGAACACTTATGGTAAATACCAGTATACTATAGAACACTTACAAAAGAAATGGAATATGACACAAGGATATGAAGGCATTCCATGTTCCTGGGTTGGAATAACAAATATTGTTAAATTGTTTATATCTACACATTTAATGCAATCCCTGTCAAAATACCAACAGTTTTTTTCACAGAGCCAGAACAAACAATCCTACAATTTGCATGGAAGCACAAAAACAATCTGGGTAGCCAAAGCAACCTTGAAAAAGAAAACCAAAGCTAGAGGCATCACAGTTCTGGACTTCAAGGTATCTTACAAAGCTATAGTGATCAAAAGAGTATGGTACTGGTACAGAAATAGACACTTAGATCAATAGGACAGAATAGAAAACACAGAAATGAACCCACAACTATATGGCCAATTAATCTTTGGAAAATCTGGAAAGAATGTCCAATCAGAAAAAGACATCTCTTCAACTAATGGTGTTGGGAAATTGGACAGCAACATGCAAAAAAAATAAAACTGGACTTCCTTGTGCCATACACAAAAATAAAATAAAAATGGATCAAAGACCTAAATAAGAGATAGGAATCCATTAAAATCCTGGAGGAGAACAGAGGCAGTAACCTCTTTGACACTGTCCATAGCAAGTACTTACTCAATACGTCTCCAGAGGCAAGGGAGACAAAAGTAAAAATAAATTATTAGTACTTCATCAAATTAATAAGCTGCACAGTGAAGGAAGCAATCAGCAAAACTCAAAGGCAACCTACAGAATCGGAGAATATATTTGTAAATAACAAATGTAAAAAAGGATTAGTATCCAAAGTAAAACTCTGTACCCAAAAATAAATAATCCAATTAAAACATGGGTGGAAGACATGAATAGATATCTTTCCAAAGAAGATGAAAGATGACCAACAGGCGATATGAGAAGGTACTCAACGTCAGTTATCATCAGGGATATGCAAATCAAAAGTACAATGAACTATTACCCCATAGCTCTCAGAATGGCTAAAATCAACAAGACAAGCAACAATAGCTGTTGGCGAGGACTTAGAGAAACGGTAATAGTCTTGCACAGTTGATGGAAAGGCAGACTGGTGCGCCCATTCTGGAGAACAGCATGGAGGTTCCTCAAACATTAAAAAATAGAACTACCTTATGATTCAGCCATTGCATTACCAGATATTTACCCTAGGAATACAAAAATACTAATTCTAAGGGATACATGCACCCCAGTGTTTATAGAAGCATTATCTACAATAGCCATATTATGGAAAGAACCTAAGTGACCCTTAATTGATGAATGGATAGAGAGGAAGGGACTATTACTCAGCCACAAAAAGAATGAAATTTTGCTATTTGCAATGTCATGGATGGAGCTAGACAGTATCATATATGCTATGTAAAATATATCAGAGAATGACAGATAACATATGATTTCACTCATATGTGGAATTTAAGACACAAAACAAATGTTCCTAGTGGGGGAAAAAAGAGAAAGACAAACCGAGAAACAGACTCAATGCTAGAGAATGCTACCAGAGGGGAGATGGTAGCATAACCTTTCAAAAAGGTTATGGGAATTAGGAGGAGTCAAGATGGCGGAGAAGTAGCAGGCTGAGACTACTTCAGCAACCAGAGATCAGCTAGATAGCTTATCTAAAGATTGCAAACACCTGCAAATCCATTGGCAGATCGAAGAGAAGAAGAACAGCAATTCTGGAAACAGAAAAGCAACCACTTTCTGAAAGATAGGACTGGCGGAGAAGTGAATCCAAAGCGACGGGAAGATAGACCCCGGGGGGAGGAGCCGGCTCCTGGCAAGCAGCGGAGCAACGGAGCACAAAATCAGTACTTTTAAAAGTCTGTTCCGCTGAGGGACATCGCCCCAGAGGCTAAACCGGGGCGAAGCCCACGCGGGGTCAGCGTGGCCTCAGGTCCCGCAGGGTCACCGAAGAATCGGGGGTGTCTGAGTGTCGCAGAGCTTGTGGGTACTGGAATGGGAAAGCCGGCTATAGAGACAGAGTCGACAGTAAGATCACAGCTTGGTGTTAACTTGAACTGGTCACAGGCTCGGTGAGCTCGGAGCGCGGCCAGAGGTCAGGCAGACGGGAGTTACTGGGCGCTGTTCTCTGAGGGCGCACTGAGGAGTGGGGCCCCGGGCTCTAGGCTCATCCGGGCCGGAGACCAGGAGGCTGCCATTTGTATTCCCGTCCTCGGGAACTCTACGGAGGGTGCTAAGGGGAAAAAAGCTCCTGAAAGCAAACCCGAGCGGATTACACACCCCAGCCCCTGGTAAGGGCAGTGCAATTCCGCCTGGGGCAAAGACACTTGAGAATCACTAC
>NC_081575.1:94720374-94720957 GCF_022355385.1 Mustela nigripes
TCCAGCCGAGACCAAGTTCACCTACCAAGGAGTGCGGTTTCAATACCAAGGAGAGCAGCAGAATTCCAGAGGAGGAGAAAGCAAAGCATGGAACTCATGGCTTCCTCCCTGTGATTTTTTTTAGTCATGCAGTTAATTTAATTTTTTTCTTTTTTTTTCTTTTTTTTTTCTCGTAAAATTTTACCCTTTTCTTTTTTAACGTTTTTTAACTAGTTTATCTAATATATATATTTTTTCTTTTTTATATTTTTCTTCATTCTTCTTTTTTTATTTTTTTCTTTTCTTTTTTCTTCTTTCTTCCTTTTTGAACCTCTTTTTATCCCCCTTTTCCCCCCTCACGATCTGGGATCTCTTCTGATTTGGTTAAAGCATATTTTCCTGGGGATGTTGTCACCCTTTTAGTATTTTACTTGCTCCTTCATATACTCTTATCTGGACAAAATGACAAGACGGAAAAATTCACCACAAAAAAAAAGAACAAGAGGCAGTACCGAAGGCTAGGGACCTAATCAATACAGACATTGGTAATATGTCAGATCTAGAGTTCAGAATGACAATTCTCAAGGTTCTAGCCGGGCTCGAA
>NC_081575.1:94730957-94751629 GCF_022355385.1 Mustela nigripes
TTCAGCCTCTAGTACATGAACGCTGGTTCCATTCATGAGATTGGGAAAATTTTCATGAAGGACTTGTTCCACTATATCTTCTAGACTTCTTTCTTTCTCCTCCCCTTCAGGGATTCCAATAATTCTGACATTGGAACACTTCATGGCATTGTTTATTTCCCTTATTCTGTTTTCGTGGTTTCTAAGCTGTTTGTTCCAGGCTTCCTCCTGATCCTTTCTCTCTATCTGTTTGTCTTCCAGATCACTAATCCTATCTTCTGTCTCAGTTACCTTAGCTTTGAGAGAGTTTAGATTAGATTGGAACTCATTGAGAGCATTGTGAACCTCCTCTCTGGTAGCTTTAAGCTCCGCCCTAACATTCTGAACATCCTGTCTGGTCTCTTTCAGTTCGGCCGTAATCAATTCCATTTGGTCATCCATGGCTTTCTCCAACCTAGCTATTGCCTGGATAATTGTTAGCCTGAATTCTCTTTCCGACATATTGTCTATGTTGATAGCTGTTAGCTCTATTGCAGAAGGTCCATTCTCTGTATTTTTCTTCTGTTGGGAATTCCTCCTCCTAGTCATTTTTGTGGGAGATGACCGAACAGATGTAGCTGGATGTATCAACTGTGGTGCAGTTAAGGTGCACCCTGGAACACTTCTGAGCAATCAGGATTCCCCACCCAAACGAGAGACAAAAGAAAAGAAAAAGAAAAAGAAAAAAAGAAAAGAATAAAAAGAGAGAGAGAGAGAGAGAGAGGAAAGAAAGGGAAGATGAAAAAGAAGGTTCAGCCCAGATGGGCCCCAAGGTAAGATTTATGAAGTAGACAAACAAAAAGAGATAAAAAGACTGATACAGGTATATGACAAGAGGAAAAAAAAATATATGCTAATAAAGAAAGAACCTCGTCAAAAAGAACCCCAAGTGTAAAATGTATATGCTATCAGGACAAACACAAAAACACAGAAACACTGGTGGAAGAAGATGGGAGAGTTCTTATAAATTCTCAGTGTGTGCGAGGAAGGTTGTTTTGATTCTTCCTGGATGTATCTTTATATCTTTGTTAAAGGACTCAACTTTCCTGCCCACTGGGGTCTTCTGCCCCTGTAGAGATCGAGACATGTATAATTCTGAGCTCAGGCTGATTTCATGGGTGAATGGAGTTCTTTGGTAAGTAATCAGCTCACTTTGGGGTACCAGCTGAAAAGGCATCTCCTCCTACTCCCCCGCCATCTTCTTAACTCCAAGAAACAGACTCTTAATTAGAGAGAAGAAACTGATGGCTACCAGATGGGAGGTAGGTTGGGGGTTGGGTTAATTAGGTAATGGGGATTAAGGAGTGCATTTGATGATCTCTAGGTGATGTGGGGAAGTGTTGAATCAGTAAGTTGTACATCCAAAACTAATATAACCTTGTATGTTAACTAACTGGAATTTAAATAAAAACTTAAAATAATACCCCACAATGTGATACCACCTCACACCTTTCAGAATGGCTACAATAAAAAAGACAAGAAGCAACAAGTGTTGGTGAAGATGTGGGGAAAAGGAGCCCTGGTGTATTGTCTGTGGTAATGCAAACAGGTGCAGCCACTGTGGAAATTGGTGTTTCTTCAAAAAACTATAAATAGAAATGCCATGAGATCCAATAATTCTATTTGATATTTACCCAGGGAAAACAAAAACACTATCTCAAAAATATATATGCATCCCTATGTTTATTGCATTATTCACAATAGCCAAGACATGGAATAAATCCAAGTTTTCATTAATAGATGAATGGATAAGGGAAATGTGTGTGTATACACACCCATACATCACACATACACACACTATAGAACATTACTTAGCCATAAAAAAGGATAAGATCATGCCATTTGAGACATTGATGAATCTAGAGGGTATTATTCTAAGTGAAATAAGTCAAAGAAAGACCTATCATATGATTCCATTCATAAATAGAATATAAAGATTAATAAACAAAAAGTAGAATCAGAATATAAATACAGAGAACTATTTATCAATGTAAATGCAGAGAACTAATTGATGGTTGCCAGAGAGGAGGGGATGGGGATGGGCAAAGTGAGTGAAAGGGAGAGGGGAATACAGGCCTCCAGTTATGAAATGAATAAGTCACAGGAATAAAAAGGAGAGCATAAGGAATACAATGATAATGTAATAATGATGTAATGGGACAGATGGTAGTTACACTTGTGAGCCTAGCACAGTGTATAAACTTGTCAAATAAGTTGTGCACCTGAAACTAATGTAAGATTGTGTGTCAACTATACTCAAATTAAGCATAGTTAATTCATTAAGCAAGTAAGTATTTTAAAAAAACATACTTGCAAGCTAAGTAAGGCATATGGTCTTTATTCTGTAATTTGGGGGAAGCCACTGCAAGTTTGTGGGAAGGGGACTACCCATAGAGTTTAAATTTGTCAGATCTATGTGGGATACTCTAGAATGGGAAAACATCGAAAGAACAGAACCCTGTTAAAAGACTTTTGAATTAACCTTCAAAGGGGGATGAGATATGATTCTAGAAGTAGGAGTGGAGGGAAGGGAATGGATTAAAAAGAATTTATGGGTGCGCCTGGGTGGCTTATTGGGTTAAGCCTCTGCCTTTGGCTCAGGTCATGATCTCAGGGTCCTGGGATTGAGCCCTCCATCGGGCTCTCTGCTCAGCAGGGAGCCTGCTTCCCCCCCCCTTTCTCTGCCTGCCTCTCTGCCTACTTGTGATCTATCTCTCTCTCTCTCTCCCTGTCAAATAAATAAATAAATAAATCAAAAAAAAAAGACTTTATGAAGCAGAATTGACAGAAATCAGTGATTATTTAGATGAAGGGGTGTTGTCCTTTTTCCCAGAGGAAGGACATTTAGAAAACTGCACTAGATTTAAGTCTGTAAAAATATACCATAGGCATTGCTGGTTCCTGATATTCGTGTATACTGCTTTCCTCCCTTGCTTGTCTGAATAATTGCTTGCTATAATATTCCTGGATTTATGATCCCTAATAGTCTTATTTCTAATTTCCCATAGCCATGTTGGAACTTTATATTTTTCTTACCTATGAGACTTAATTTACTGGCTTACTGCTGTTGGCCTCCAACTTGTTTCTCTGACAGTGCTGTATGTCTCATTTGTATTAAACATATGGTAAAGGCATGGATCGGTATTTTTTAAATTTAGCAGAGAAATGCATGTTAGAGTAAAATAGTGACTTCATTTTTAGAAATTTTGAGATGTCAATATGACAAGCATAGGTGGAAAATATTGTGGAATTTGTAAATGAGTTATCCAAACCAAAGAATGATATCTTTTGATTTATAATTTCAATCTAGATTTTCATAAACTGCAAATTATCTATTGACTCAAACATATAATCTGTAAAAATGGTGACAAGCAACAAGCTCTCATGTGTTCTGTTGATTATTATTTTGGGCAACTATATATGATCAGTATAATTTTTCTTTGCTGTACAGAAATTTATCATATTCTCATTGTATTGTAATCTTGTATATTCATTCATATTTTATCATTAGTGATCTGTTTTCACTTAAAGCAGACTTAGTGGTAGGATTTAACTATAATTTCTCTTATTGACTTTTATATACACAATTAATTAGAGTTTGAATTTCACATGGCTATTTAGAATATTGAGAACTGAGATTTCAGTATAAAGGGGAGAACATTGAGATGAAGAATTTACTTTTTGCTGCTTAATGTTTAATGTTTTTTCTACCTCACAGTTTCCCCATTGTTTGGCTCCATGACTTCATTGTTATTAACTGATTTATGGCCTATACTTATATAAAGAAAAGTAGTGACAGTGATCATATGAAAGATTCTTAATTCCTTGAGTACTGCCTAAAATAAATCTAGTAGGTGATAGCAATGTTTATGGTGAAAACTCTGACTCAGGATTTGATGAGGATTCATTTAGCTATGTAATTTCCTTTGCAGCTTAACAGGGTCTCTTATGTCTATTATCCCCTGTCCACTACTACAACTGATTATGTGATTATTTTATAATTCAAAATGTTTAGTAGGATATTTATCTCATTTGTAAATTGGAAAATTATAATTACCAGACTTAAGAATTTAATCTCAAGTGGCTTGAATTGTGTGCTAAAATAAAACACTACTTTATTTTATTTTTTTAAATTGTGTGCAGTTAGCCAGCACATGGTACATCATGAGTTTTTGATGTAGTGTTCAATGATTCATTAGGTATGTATAACACCCAGGACAACACTACTTTAATAGTAGTACTAATACTTGTATGTAGTTTCTTCATTTATTTAAATCTGTTGAGTGCATGAAAGGACACTAGAATGAGTAAATAATTCAGTGTTTGTCAGGCCACAAATAAAGAATAACACACTATATTATTATTTTGTTATTTTAGGAGAGGGTCTTAAATTTGAAAACATACCACAAATAGATGGATAATAAATGAATAGTATATGAATAAATAGATGAATTTTGGGAGGGCATTTTTCTCTGTTTACCAGTGAGCTATAATCCTAATTGGGATGTTAATAAGATTGTCAAAAGTGGTTCCAAAGAGAAATCCCACAATTCACTTAATATTAGATAACAATATGTTTGCTATTAATAAAAATGTTATTAAAGCTGTTTTACAAGCTCACCCTAATATATAGTATCTACTTTTCTATATGTTTATGTGGGTAGCACATAGTAAGTAGCACTACATTTCTTCCAACCTGGTGAAAGAAAATAATGGAAGCAACCAACTGGTGTCATTATAGATAATACTCTTTTAAGGGACTTAGACAGAAAATTGCTTCCTAAACTCTTCAGTTTAGAGTGCGAGGTTAAAGTTAAGGCTAAGTGTTTGGGTATGCTGGGCTTTTAATTTAGAGAAAGCTTAAGGCAAAAAAGTTTGGTCTTCAGAGAAATCTGTTTAAGAGCATTTTCTTTGGATGACAGCATGTGCTAAGATAAGGTTTTGTTTTATCAAAAGATCCATGAATTAACATGATTGGATACATTCTGTATTCTTCTTAGTCCTTAGGGAGACAGGCTATTACCTTAATTTCTATGAAGCTTTGTCATCTGAATTAAATAGAAGATCTGGGTTTCAGTCTTGACTGGAAACTGGTGGCAGTTCCTCATCTTCAGGTGATTTTGCAGGCTCATTTTAAAGTAACTTATTGTTCATGTTGGTTAATGTGAAAAACCGAGATAGTACTGTATGGAGGAGCAGGTGGCATAATTTCATTTATTCATTCACTCATTCAAATGTATTATTTGCTGGCTCTGTTACAAGCATAGGGCTTTTAGCAGTAACAAAACAGATAAATATCTTCTGGGTGTTACATACAAGTGGAAAAGACAAACAATTAACCAGATGAACAGGTAAATTCAGCAAGAAGTTATATAATGAAAAGTGCTAAGGAAGAAAGGCAGGTGAAAAGTGTTTGTGGTGGAAGACTGAAAATAAAACTCTGGGGAAAGTAAATGCTAATCAGACTGAAAAGAGAAAGAATCAATGTGTAATTACACGTTTAGTTATTAATAAGTATTCTAAGTTTGTAAACATATGCTTATAAAATTTATACATGAAGTAAATGATAAAAGTTACTTTCAAAAAATCTTAAAATATAGAAGAGACTGCAAATCATCATCTTTAACTGGTGTAGCCGAATCACCTAAATATCTTTTTAAGGTCCTGAAATGATTCGTTAAGGAACATAGAAAACAAGCAAAAATATACTTAGTAAGTTTTGCTTTGTCTACGAAGGAGAAAATGGCTTTGTAGTAACCCTCCAAATGAACAAAACATATCAAATAACTTTTGTAGATGTTTGACAAGAGACAATGTAATACTGTGATCCCTGAGAGAAGAGAAACAACATAATGATATCTGCCATTCCTCCAGCTTCCAGATAGGAGATGATGGACTGTTACCCA
Organism: Mustela nigripes; assembly: GCF_022355385.1. Taxonomy (NCBI): domain Eukaryota; kingdom Metazoa; phylum Chordata; class Mammalia; order Carnivora; family Mustelidae; genus Mustela; species Mustela nigripes. Next base: position 94,736,882 of record NC_081575.1, read on the forward strand.
AGGAAATGGATCCCAAACAAAGAAAGATGTACTATTTGAGCAGAGTAGAAAGAGATCATTATTTGGTGCTATTGGCATAACTCTAACTTGAGGGCCTGGATACCAACAAAAAAAGAAACCATTCAGAGAAGGAGCTCTGGAAAGCTGCGTGGTGGTCTCTATGAAGAGGTAATGGAATACTAAGTGACATATGCACAGAGTGAAAATACACAAAGCCAGTCAAAGAAGGCTATTAGGAAAAGAACCATTACCAAGAAGCTGTGAGCTAAAAACTACCACAGATTCCAGAGGACTAGGAAAGACTAGGAAATTATTGACTTTTGAATAGCCACAGTGAAGAGACCTTGTTGAAAACATATGTCATCCAGCAAGGATACCAAAAATCCCAAAAAAGTTGCACTCATCTAGCCCTGAATTAAAGGCTACCCAGGATTTCCCTGATAAAAATTAATAACAAGCTTCAGGATGATCGATCTGATCTACAAATAACTTAAATATCTACTAAATGGTATTCAATACTTTAAGAAAAAAAAGATATTCAAACATATGAATCAATATTTTTCATATATAATGGAAATATATAATCATGATTATTATACATATTCAGAACTAGGAAAATATGATGCCTAACTTGGAGGAAAAATAGACATTAATAATAATTGCAAAATATAGCTATAGTAGTACTTAAAATAAATATCACATACATATATCAGGATAGAAGATAGGTTTAAAGTCACTGGCATAAGTTTTGACCTTAAAAAGCTAAAGGAAGAGGAGCAAATTAAACTGGATGTGAAAGGTCATGCATGTCCACTCTTACCACTCTTACTGGAAGTCCTAGCCACAGCAATCAGGAAACAAAAAGAAATAAAACATATCTAAATCAGCAAGGAAGAAGTCAGACTTTCACTATTTGCAGACGACATGATACACTATATAGAAAACCTGAAGGACTCCACCGAAGAACTGTAACTGATAAATGAATTCAGTAAAGTCACAAGATACATCAATATACAAAAATCTGTTGCATTTCTATATACCAATAGTGAAGCAGCAGAAAGAGAAATTAAGCAATCAACCCCATTTACAACTGCACCAAAAGCAATAAGATACCTAGGAATAAACCTAAGCAAAGATATAAAAGATCTATATTCCAAATCTTATAAAACACTGATACAAGTAATTGAAGGTGACACACAAAGAAACAGAAAGACATTCCATGCTCATGGATTAGAAGAACAAATATTCTTAAAGTGTTTATATTACCCAAAGCAATCTGCATATTTAATGCAATCTACACTTTTAATGCAATCCCTATCAAAATACCAACATCATTTTACACAGAGCTAGAAAAAAACAATCCTAAAATTTGTATGGAATTACAGAACACCCAAATAGCCAAAACAACCTTGAAAAAGAAAAGCAAAGCTGGAGGCATCACAATTCTGGACTCCAAGATATATTACAAGGCTGTAGTGATGAAAAGCGTATGGTACTGGCACAAAAATAGACACACAGATCAACAGAACAGAATAGAAAATTCATAAATGAACCCACAACTGTATGGTCAATTAATCTTTGACAAAGCATGAAAGAATATCTAATTGGAAAAATAGTCTCTTCAACAAATGGTGTTGGGAAAACTGGACAGCAACCTGCAGAAGAACGAAACTGGACCACTTTCTTACAGAATACACAATAATAAATTAAAAATGGATCAAAAACCTAAATGTGAGACCCGAAACCATCAAAATCCTGGAGGACAACACAAGAAGTAACTTCTTTGAATTGACCATAGTAACTTCTTTCTAGATATGTCTTCTGAGGCAAGGGAAACAAAAGCAAAACTAAACTTCTGGGACATTATCAAAATAAAAAAAATCTGCATAGCGAAGGAAACAGTCAACAAAATTAAAAGTAAATTAAAAGGATTAAAATTAAAATTAAAAGGATTTACAAATGACGTATCTGATAAAGGATTTGTATCTACAATATATCAAGAACTTACCAAACTCAATACCCAAAAAATGAATAATCCAGTTATAAAAAGGGCAGAAGACATGAACATTTTCCCTAAGATATCCAGATTGACAACTGACACATGAAAAGATGCTCATCATTTACCATAAGGGAAATGCAAATCAAAACTACAATGAGTTATTACCTCACACCTGTCAGAATAGCTAAAATCAATAACACAAGAAACCAGAGGTGCCGGTGAGAAAAAAGGGAACCCTCTTGCACTGTTGGTGGGAATGCAGATTGGGGCAGCCACTCTCGGAAACAATAAGGAGTTTCCTCAGAAGTTAAAAATAGAACTGTGATCTAGCAATTCCACTACTAGGTATTTACCCAAAGAATACAAAATACTAATTCAAATGAATACATGCACCCTGAGGTTTATAGCAGTATTATCTACACTAGCCAAACTATGGAAACAGCCCAAGTGTCCATGAATAGATGAATGGATAAAGAAGAAGTGGTGTATATATACAATGGGATACTACTCAGCCATAAAAAGAATGAAATCTAGCTATTTGCAATGACATGGATGGAACAAGAGAGTATAATGCTAAGCAAAATAAATCAGTCAGAGAATGACAAAACCATATGATTTCACTCATATGTGGAATTTAAGAAAGAAATGAGCAAAAGGGGTAAAAACAGAGAGAGAGTGCAACAAATAGACTCTTGACTCTATAGAACAAATTTATGGTTACCAGAGGGAAGGTTAATGGGAAGATGGGTTAAATAGGTGATGGAGATTAAGAAGTGCACTTGTGATAAGCACTGGGTGTAATATGGAAGTGTTTAATCACTATATTGTACATGCGAAACTGTATTGCACTGTATGTTAACTAATTGTAATGTAAATAGAAACTTACAAAATGATCATGCAAACACTAATATAATAAAATAAATCCATAAACTGTGTACCAAACAACCACAAAATAAAGCCAATTAAAAATTTATTTAACAAATTAATACCTAGATAAACCCCTATCCAGAGTCATAAAGAAATAAAAATAAGAATTACAAATATTAGTGTGGCACCTGGGTGTCTCAGTCAGTTGAGCGTCAGACTCTTGGTTTCAGCTCAGGTCCTGATCTCAGGGTCCTGGGATTGAGGACCACATAGAGCTCTGTGCTGAGTGGGGAGTCTGCTTGTGGATGCATTCCTTGACCTTCCCTCTGCTCCTCCTCCTGCTCATGGGCTCTCTCTCTCTCAAATAAATAAATAAATCTTAAAAAAATGATCAGGTGGTGGGTATTACAGAGGGCACAGATTGCATGGAGCACTGGGTGTGGTGAAAAAATAATGTTACTGTTATGCTGAAAATAAATAAATGGAAAAAAAAAATGATCCTGGGTGGATTAGTCGGGTAAACCTCATTGCTTGGTTTAGGTCATGATGTCAGGGTTCATGGTTGGAGGTCTGGATCAGTGTCACTGCTCAGGAGGGAGCCTGCTTTTCCCTCTCCTTCTACTGTTCCCCCTATTTGTACTCTCTCTCTCTTTGTCAAATAAGTAAGTAAATAAATAAAATATTTAAAAAATTAAAAAAATAATTACTACTATTAGAGAAGTTGCACATTAAACAGAAATTAAGGTTATAATAAAGTCATATTATTAACAATTCTATTCTAATACATTCCATAATCTGGATGGATTGGACAACTTTGAAAGACATGAATTGTCAAATTGACATAAGAAAAAATACAAAATTTGCATAGCCTCATATCTCTTGAAGAAATTGAATATGTATTTAAAAATCTATCTCAAAGTAAACTTCAAACCCATGTGAATTTCCTAGTGAACTATATCATATCAAGAAGAAATAATACCAATCTTACTTAAAATATTTATTTATTCATTTACTTTTATTATTTTTCATTTATTTCATTTTTTAAAGATTTTATTTATTTACTTGAGAGAGAGAGAGTGTGTGCATGAGTGGGGGAGGAGCAAAGGGAAAGGGAGAAGTAGACTCTCTGCTCAACAGGGAGTCCAGTGCAGGGCTCGAACCCAGGACCCTGAAATCATAGCCTGAGCTGAAGGCAGATGCTAACCAACTGAGCCACCCAGGTACCCCTCAAAATACCCATTTTAAATACAGAAAATATTTCATTAAAAAGACTTTATGAAACCATAATGACTCTGATCCACAAATCAGCAAAGTGTGACATGGAGAGGACACTAACCAAGTATTCCTCATGAAGATAGATACAAAATTCCCTAACAAAATATAAACAAGTTAAGTTAGTAATACTGAAACATATACTACATTTAAACAATGTAAGTTTATCCTTAGAAGTCAAGGTTGCCTTAGCATTCAAAATTCAATTAATAAAATTTGTCATATTCACTGAGTTTGAGAAAAACTATAACAGATCTTCAGGAAGTGAGGGGAAAGCATTTGACAAAATTCAACACTCATTCATAATTTAAATATAAACTCATAAAGCCAATAGAAGGGACTTTTTTTTTCAATCTGTTTTAAGGCAACTATGAAAAATCTATAGGTAACATTTTACTTAATGGTAAAATATTGAATGTTTTATCAATAAGTTTAGAAATAAGAAATGGATATCCAGTATCACACTGTCTATTTAACAATGTAAAAGAAGTTACAGTCAGTGTGATAAGATAAGAAAAAGATATAGGAAGTAAGTAGGAAAAAAAAAAGCAAAGGGAAAAATAATATTTTTTATTATAAAAATATACAATTGTTAATTGCATGTAACATGATTATATATATAGAAAATTTTAAATAAGGTTCAAAATAACTACTAAATCTAATAAGTAAATTTAGCAAAGTTGCATAATCCATATTCAATATATAAAGCATCAAGAACATTTAATATATTGGATCAATGAAAAACTGGAAAAATAAAAGTATTTAAAATAACATCAACAACTATAAAACACTTGTGTATTCATAGATTGGAAGATTAAACATTATTAAGATGCAAACACTAATCCCCAAGATTAGAAGAATCTAATCCCCAAGAATCAATAAAGATTCTACTGACTATTGATTCAAAGCAAATCCAATTAAAATTTTCAGCAAGCTTTTTTCTTCCTCTTCAGAAATGGTTGTAGTTACCCCACATTAAAAAAAGAAAAAGAAAAAAAGACACTCCTGTGGAATTTGGAAAATTCCAAAGTTGAAGATTTGTTTTCCAGGAGGTAAGGACAAAGGGCAAGCATGTCTTTTGGTGAGGCCAAATTCCTTGAGACATAGGCAGTAAGACAAGAATACTTAAGAAAACATACATCTCAAAACAAAAATAACCACCACCACCACAAAACAATTAGAAGCGTAAACCTAGCATAAGCCTGCTAGTGATAATAGTCATTTCTCAATACATATATACACTCAAAATAATTATCATACTAAGTTCTAAGCATTAAGACCTCACATTATAATTATGCTTTAAGAATAAAATAATAATCGCAATTATACACAACTATAGAAAAGTCACTTCCTAATTTTTTTTTTTTGATAAAAGGAAATAGATTTTATGGGGGGAGCAGTAGGTTCACAGTAAAATTGAGCAGAAAGTAGAAAGAGATCTTGTATATACCTCCACCTTAATATAAGCACAACATTCCCTACTATCAACATTTCCTACCAGAGTGGTACATTTATTTCAGTCAATGAACCTACACTGGCATGTCATTACCACCCAAAGTCCACTGTTTACATAGGGCTTCATTCTTCGTGTCATATATTCCATGGGTTTTGACAAACATATAATGATGTGTATTCACCACTATAGTATCATACAGAATAGTTTCACTGCCCTTTAAAAAAGGTCACCTTAAGCTAAAATTTATATCAAATTGCAAAGTTCTTCAAGTAGCAAAGACAGTCATGGAAAAGAAGAAGAAAATTAGGCGACATAGATTACTTTATTTCAATACTTTCTATAGAACTACTAAAATTTACAGTGTGATATTTGCATAAAGATAGACAATAGAACAAAATAGAGTTCAGAAAAAGACTCAAATTATAAGATCAATTGATTAAAATTAGGCAACAATACATTTGAATGGAAAAGATATTTTCAGCAAATAGTGATGGAACAGCTGGTTTTGCACATGGGAAAAATGAACCTCAAACCATACACAAAAATTATTTGATACAAATCATAGATCTAACAATAAGAAACTTCTAGTAGAAAAAATAGGAGAATATCCTCACAATCTTGAAGGAGGGAAAGTACCTCCAGAAAGTACTAACCAAAACAATTTATAAATGGACTTGATAAAACATCAAAACTTCTGCTAACAAAAAACAGCAAAACAAGATTATACATACTACAGACTGTGAGAAAGAATTTGAAAAATCTATATTTGACATAATATTCAAAAGACTCCCAGACCTCAATAATATCAAGATAATAAACCCATTTATTAAAGGTTAAAATGTTGAAAGAGTTGGTACTACACTTCAAAAAGAGGATTTATGAATAACCAATAAGAATAAGAAAATGTGCTCGACATCATTAGTCTTCATGCAAATACAAACATACTATTTATATATACCATAGAATAAGAAAAATCATCATTGCAAATGTTGGTGAGGATGTAAGCAACAAAATTTATCATATTTTGATAACATATAGTATGTTATGATATATGGTAAATTCCTTTCAGGAGAGTAGAATAAAATGGTATAACCTCTTTGGGAAGTGGTCTGACAATTCCTCATGAAGTTAAATGTGACCTACTACTCAGTATTTACACAGAAAAAGTAAAAACATATTCATAAAAATGTGCATTTTTAAAATTTATTTTTTATTTATTTTCAGCATAACAGTATTCATTATTTTTGCACCACAACCAGTGCTCCATGCAATCCGTGCCCTCTATAATACCCACCACCTGGTACCCCAACCTCCCACTCCTCCGTCACTTCAAACCCCTCAGATTGTTTTTCAGAGTCCATAGTCTCATGGTTCACCTCCCCTTCCAATTTCCCCCAACTCCCTTCTCCTCTCTAAATGTGCATGTTTTGAAGTATGATCATAGCAGCTTTGTTCAGAATAACCAAAATCTGGAAACGTCCCAAATGTCCACCAAAAAGAGAATATGTTTTTTAAAGATTTATTTACTTTAGAGCAAGAGAAGGAAGGGGGAGAAGGGGAGAGAGAGAGAAGCAGAATCTCCACCGAGCCTGATGCAGGGCTCAATCTGAAGACCCTAAGATCATGACCTGAGCTGAAATCAAGAGTTCGAGGCTTAATGGACTGAGCCACCCAGGAGTACTGAGAAAAGATTTGTAAAGATATGGCTTACCCATCAAATCCTACACTATTCAGTATTAAAAAGGAATTAACATGTTCATACAACATAAGGGGCAAACCTCAAATCATAGTACTTGTTAACTTGAGACAATTTTGCTCCCCCACCCAGGATATTGGCAATACTTGGAGATATTTTTGGTTATCACAATGGGGAGCAGTGGGATATACTATTGACATTTAGTAGGTAGAGGTCAGGGATGTTGTTAAGCATCTTACACGTAGGATACCCTTACAACAAATAATTATCTGTCTCAAAATACCAATAGTACTACTTGTTAAGAAAATCTGAGTTTTGCTGAGAAAAGGAAGGGAGATTAAGAAAAAGTACCTATTTAATTATTCCATTAAAAACAGTTCTAGAACTGGTGAACATCTGTGTTGGAAAAAATTATTAAAAAGACACTTCTGTAAAGTATAGGGCAGGGTTGATTGGGAAGGAAATGAAGGGTGTTCTGGGTTAAAGGAAATGATCGATATTATCAAATGAGAACAAATCTGGACTTAAGTAAGCAGAGATTTCATTTGAAAGGATTAGTGCAATAAAGGGAGGGAGAATGTTAGGGAGAACCCTAGGACCATACAATCTGAGTATCTCAATGGCTATTCGGAAAAGAGCTTTTCTTTTATAGGGAAGAGTAAATAAGACTAAGGCTAGAAAGGACCAGGTGGGAGAAAGTGGGATAAGAGTGGTGTGCTTGGACAGTAAATTAGAGATTTTAGCAGTCAGCCTATATTCAGAAGGGGTGCTTATGGAGGGGCTATATGCTGGTCCCAGGAAAGGGTGGGTCTCATTTCTGGGGCCTTCAGGAAGGAAAGAAACTTAACTAAATTTTGGCTAACAAGCAGTTTGTTCTAGTTGATTAATGGGGACAAAACAGTTCAACTAACTATTTTGGAAGCAAATAATACAAATAGTGAGGTTTATATCTACGCTTGTTATAGATAAGCAAGAGGCATGCATGAGTGTTATCTAAGACGTGTGGAAGAGTGTGTCCTTGCAGTAAGCCATTTCTTGAATCGCAAATGGTAGGGAATTTTTTTTTTTTAATTTTAGCTGTTTACTGGGATCACAGGGCTTGGGTAAAATTCAGTGTTGTCAGTCTCATGTTTTGTTCAAGATATATGATGTTCATTAATTGCTGGACAGCTCAAGGGACCCTGGGAGTGGAGTGAAGCTGAGTCTAAACAAAGTCTAAGCAAAGATTTTCAATGTTGCTGAAAAAAATAAGTTGAATGATCTGTTGAACATGTTAGACTGACATTTGTTGGATGGTCTTAGAAATCCAGTTCTTGATGAGATGTGGCTAATAATATAACAAAACAATTAATGAAGGCTGAATAAGGGAGTAAAACTGAGTCTTAAAGCCTCAGGTTTGCTGATTAAGAGGATGCCAAGATATGGGCCCTGATGTGTCTATAGATGGCAGAATGAAGGCATCATCATTACCCAGCACAGTTCTCTATTTGTATCCATTTTGCAAGTATTTTTAGTGATGACATGGATATCAGAGTTGTTTCAGAGACCACATGCACAGTAGCCACTTTTGACCACTATACAAGTGTCCCCTCATGAAGTCAGACTGTCATGCCATGCCCAATAGCTGTGAAAGAATGTTCCTTGGAATTCTTGCTGTTTTAGGGTAGTGATTTTGGTAGTTTCAGTGAGATTGTCCATAATTCTTGTTACTTTCTAGAACAAATGTTGAAAAATGTTGGAGTTTTGATACAGTTCCCAAGTGACTCATCCAAAGGAGGCTCCAGGCAAGAATGTTGCCTATGCTTGGTCCTGAATAGCAGGTAAATCTTTTAGTTTATTCACAGTTCTTTGGCTTTGCATTTCAAGGACTCTTCACAGCCAATGAAAAGGGAAAGTCACAGTTCCCTTTGGAAGCTGGAATTTTCTGTAATGCAGTAGAGAGGTCTTAGATTGCATAAAAATGCCCAAATCAGAGGTATCAGAAAGGTTAAGATGAAAGGAAGAATCCTGTGGTTAAAGATCTTCTAAGGGCTAAAGAGATTATCTAGATAGGAGGATTAGGTCCAATAGGAAGGTAGCTACCAATAAAATTAGTTTCCAAGGCAAAATAAATATTACTGGGGGTTGTCTGAAGACAGTAAAAATAATTATTAGGTAACTTCACAGTTCATTCAACCTTTGCAGAATCAAGTTGAGATTTTGTTTCTTCTAAGATTGGATCTGGAGATGTGAGTTTTAAGGGAAAGGGCATCAAATTGTAAGCCAGTCTAGAAATGCAGGGAAGGGGGTTGATGTTCTGAAGATCAGTGTTAGAAACCAGGTAGGTATGTAAAATCGAAAAAGGCAGTGGATACTAGGACTCAAGAGCTGATCAAGTAGTAATTTTCTCCTAAAGAAGGACTCCGTGAAATTGCTATAAAAACACAAATTTCTATAAACTTAATAGATAGGGTTATTTGAAATATCAAGGCCCTCTTCAGAAATAAATTCATGGATAAAAATCAGCTGGTCTTTGACAGTCTACCAAGGGGGAAAGGATAGTTTCTTCATTAAATATTATTGGGAAAACTGGATATCCACATGCAGAATAATGAAATTGGATCCTTATCTACTACACCATACAGAAAAATCTACTCAATATGGATTAAAGACTTCATTTTTAAAAAAAGATTTTATTTATTTATTTGAGAGAGTGAGTGAGAGCAAACATGAGCCAGGGGAGGGACAGAGAAGCAGACTTCCCATGGATCAGGGAGCCTGACCTGGGACTTAATCATAGGATTCCAGGATTATGACCTGAGCCCAAGGCAGATGCTTAACTGACTGTGCCACCCAGGCACCCTGAAATACATATATCTGATAAGGAGTTAATATTTAAAATATATTGGGAACTCATACAACACAATAGCAAAAGAAAAACCCTAATAAAAAACCCCTAAAGATGGGCAAAATACTTAAATACACATTTCAATAAATAAATAAATAAATAAATAAATAAATAGAATTAAATATTATTCAGCCTTGGAAAAAAAAAAAAAAAAAGGAAATCCTGCCATTTGAAGTAGCCTGGATGAACCTGGAGAACATTATGCTGAGTGAAATAAGCCAGACACAGAAAGACAAATACTGCATGATCTCACTTATATGTAGAATATAAAATAGTCAAATTTATAAAAGCAGATAGTAAAATGATGGTTTCCAGGGTTGGGTAGAAAAGGATATGGGGAGGTGTTGATCAAACATTATAAAGTTTCAGCTATGCAAGATGAATAATTTCTGGAGATCTGTTGAACAGCATGGTGACTATAGTTAACGATAGTGTATTATATACTTGAGATTTTTCTAAGAGGGTATATCTTTAGTGTTCTCACCATAAAGAAAAAAAGAAAGAAAAGAAAATGGTAACTATGTGAGGTGATGGGTATGTTAATTAGCTTGATTGTGGCAGTCATTTCACAGTGTATACATATACCAAATGGTCATGTTATACATCTTAAATATATACAATTTCTTTTTCTGAGTTATACCTCAATAAAGCTGAAAAAAATTTATGGCCTTTTGTAGCTTATAATTGTGATTATAAGCAGAGTATATTCCAAGAATAGTGTAAATGTGGAAGATCATGTCTTTAGTATTGTTTCCAGGTAGGGGAGGGAGTACTTGTGGAAAGCTGGAAAGCTCTAAAGGAGAAAGGAGTACATAACCAACAATTAGAGCTATAGTTATGGGTTAGAGTTATAAGCTGGGTAGAAGAATGCTATAATTTTGGGGGCGTGTCTTAGAAAGGATGGAGAGTTACCAAAAGAGGAACAGCTTGGGTAAAGGGGAGAGTAGGAAAATAATACAAGTGGCGAATCATCATGGAAGGTTGTAGAGAATTAAATGGATGCCAAGGATGATGTTGGTGGTAACAGAGAAGAAAGATGAAACAAACAAAGAAAATGAGAATGGTAAAGATAGGAAACACATACTGACAAGTCTTATTCTGACATTTTCAGTAGAATCTGACCATGTTGAGATATCATCTACTTGATCTGCAGTTCTTTTTAAATGTGTTGTGTTCATCACTATAAAATAAATCATTAGTTTTTGATGCAGTGTTCCAAGATCCATTGTTTATGTACAAAACCCAGTGTTCCATGCAGTGCATGCCCTCCTTATTACGCAACATCAGGCTCACCCATCCCTCCACCCCCCTCCCCCCTAAAACCCTCAGTTTGTTTCTCAGTGTCCGTAGTCTCTCATGGTTCATCTCCCCCTCTGATTTGCCCCAATTCACTTTTCCTTTCCTTCCCCTAATGTCCTCCATGTTATTCTTCATGTTTCAGAAGTAATTGAAACTTGATAATTGACTTTCTCTGCTTGACTTATTTCACTCAGCATAATCTCCTCCAGTCCCATCCATGTTGATGCAAAATTTGGGTATTCATCCTTTCTGATGGCTGAGTAATATTCCATCATATACATGGACCACATCTTTATCCATTTGTCTGTTGAAGGGCAAATTGGTTCTTTCCACAGTTTGGCTATTGTAGACGATGCTGCTATGAACATTGAGGTGATGGTGCCCCTTCTTTTCACACATATGTATCTTTGGGGTAAATACCCAGTACTGCGATTGCTGGATCATAGGGTAGCTCTATTTTTTTAATTTTTTGAGGAATTTCCACATTGTTTTCCAAAGTGGCTGCATGAATTTGCATTTCCACCAACAGTGAAAGAGGGTTCCCCTTTCTCCACATCCTCTCCAACATTTGTTCTTTCCAGCCTTGTTAATCTTTGCCATTCTAACCAATGTAAGGTGGTATCTCAGTTTGGTTTTGATTTGAATTTCCCTGATGGCCAATGATGATGAACATTTTTTCGTGTGTATGCTAGCCATTTGTATATTTTCATTGGAGAAGAGTCTGTTCATGTCTTCTGCCGATTTTTTTGATGTGATTATCTGTTTTGTGTGTTGAGTTTGAGAAGTTCTTTATAGGTCTTTTATTAGCCCTTTGTCTGTAGTGTCATTTGCAAATATCTTCTCTGCAGTTCTTAGGAAAGCTGTTTACTTCTTTAAGCCTTCTGTTTCTTGGGCTCTTGGGAGGGCTTCTGTTTAAGATTTCCATGTGGCATACATTTCCATTCTATGTACATCTTGTGCCTTCTTAATTGTGAGATGTAGAAGGAGCATTAGATCCCCTGAAGTTTGTTTGGAGTGATAGTGTTAAGAAAGATAGTATAGGTGCCCTACCAAAGTATTTCAGGGTTAGTTTTTTAGTGATGTCATTTCTAGAAGAAAAAGTGTCCAGTTTCTAGATTTTGAAGTAGTTTTGGTGACTGGAGGAAAAGAAACCCTAACTTACTTATGTATTAATTAATTAATTTTTTATTATATTCAGCTAGCCAGTATTTAGTACATCGTCTTTGATGTAATGTTCAGTGATTAATTAGTTGCATATAATACCCAGTGTTCATCACAGCATATGCTCTCCTTAATGTCAATCACCTGGTAACCCAAACTTAATAAATGTAGGTATAGTTAATAAGTTCCTCACAATTTTTAAGAATATTTGAGTTAATTAGATTGAATTCTTCTATTGCCCATGTGGAGCATGGATTTCTCATAGACCTGCCAGTAATAATTACCTAGGGGAATAATGGTGAGATTAAATGAAAGAGGACCTGAGACCAATTAGGGCCAAAGTCAAGGTGTTGAGCTGTGAAATATTGAGTTCTTCTGAAAGTTTTGCAAATTTTAGTTTTAATTGTCTGGACATTTCAGATAACTAGGTGTGGTAAGGACAGTATAGTTTGTAGGACAAAGAACTCAGATGTCTATGATAACTTTAGCAATGAAATAAGTTCCCCGTTCACTTGAGAGGGCAGGTGGAATGCCCTAGGTGGGGAAAATTCCTGCTACAGAAGTGTGACAATATTAATAATGGCCCTTTTACATGGAAGCTTCTAGCTACTGAGAGGACATGCAAACAATGTTGAGGATAGCCATGAGATTCAGGGAGTTAAAGAAAATCTAATTTTCAGTAGAGAAAGGGTACCATTGAAGGTGGCTCTCTTCCTTAATCTACACTTACAGCTTTGCCAAGATTATGGTTTTTGACAGATGGGGCAAAAAAGTACCACTTGTTCCAGGTAAGGAGTCAAGTTTACTCACCAATATTTGTAGAAAGGTTTATTTTTTTCCCCATGATTGGTAATCTCGTGAAGGTCATAGGGCAAATTTTGAGTAAGGGAACTGAGTAGAGATGAAGTGGTCTTCTGTGTGTCTCAGAATCTTATCTGAGTGGATACAGTATCCATCTTGTTTCTAATTAGTCTTTTAATTTTTAGGAGCCTTAAAACAAGAGATTTTTATTTCCTTGATTAGAGGATCAGGTGGTAAGTGGAATAAATAATATCTTGTCAAATTACAATGGGATTAGGACAGATTTATAAACCGCTAACTCACATATTATAAGCTAATGAGTTTTCTCTTGCCTCAAGTGTTTTATTGCCAATATGAGCATTGATTTTGAGTATAATCACCTACCATGGTAATAATAGGGCTTTAGAGGGAAAACCAACTGTTTGCCACTTTTTTAAAATTTATTTTTTATTTGTTTTCAGCATAACAGTATTCATTATTTTTGCACCACACCCAGTGCTCCATGTAATCTGTGTCCTCTCTAATACCCACCACCTGGATCCCCCAACCTTCCTACCCCCCCTGCCACTTCAAACCCCTCAGATTGTTTTTCAGAGTCCATACATAGTCTCTCATGGTTCACCTCCCTTATGATAATTGACTCTATCTGCTTGACTTATTTCACTCAGCATAATCTCTTCCAGTCCAGTCCATGTTGCTACAAAAGTGGGGGATTCATCCTTTCTGATGGAGGCATAATACTCCATAGAGTATATGGACCATATCTTCCTTATCCATTCGTCCGTTGAAGGACATCTTGGTTCTTTCCACAGTTTGGTGACTGTGGCCATTGCTGCTATAAACATTGGGGTACAGATGGTCCTTCTTATCATGACATCTCTATCTTTGGGGTAAATACCCAGGAGTGCAATTCCACGGTCATAGGGAAGTTCTGTTTTTAATTTCTTGAGGAATCTCCACACTGTTCTCCAAAGTGGCTGCACCAACTTGCATTCCCACCAACAGTGGAAGAGGGTTCCCCTTTCTCCACATCCCCTCTCACACATGTTGTTTCCTTTCCTGCTAATTTTGGCCATTCTAACTGGTGTAAGGTGATATCTCAATGTGGTTTTAATTTGAACCTCCCTGATGGCTAGTGATGATGAACATTTTTTCATGTGTCTGATAGCCATTTGTATGTCTTGATTGGAGAAGTGTCTGTTCATATCTTCTGCCCATTTTTTGATATGATTGTCTGTTTTGTGTGTGTTGAGTTTGAGGAGTTCTTTATAGATCCTGGATATCAACCTTTTGTCTGTACTGTCATTTGC
>NC_081575.1:94754629-94762935 GCF_022355385.1 Mustela nigripes
TTGTCTTTCAAGTACTCTCCTTACCAAATTCAGGATTTATTTTCACTTGACAGTTACTGGTATCCTCCTTTGGAGTCGAGGCCTCACTTATAGACTCCCACCATCTCTGTGGAAATAATGGAACCTTGTAGGTCCTTCAAACTCATCTTCTTTTCAGCAATTCAACTATCATTTGATGAATTCCACTCTCAAACTAGTGTTCTGCATGTCTTATCTGTTGTAAGGGGTTATTTTGATTCCTTAAGGCAGAGAAACTTTTCTTTGGCCCTTCTGTGTGAACTCTTCTGGTTTTTCCTTTCCTCTTAAATTTGGGGATCATTTGAACAAATTTCCTTTGCAGGGATGGGAAGCTTGGGATGGGGATTTTTCTCTGACCATAAAATTGTGCTGGAAAATTAATCAAGCAGGACTATTTACTGTTCCATTTAAGATCTTAGCTCTTATTTTATTTTCTAATCCCATGGGTACCTCTTAACTATCAATTGTCCTCTCTCTGATACTCCCACTGACTATACTTCAACATTATGACACTAATTCAGTTAAACATATCTAAATGTAATATTATTTCACAAAAGTTAATTTGGAACTGCAAAAACTCTCTGGGATTCTTGTGATCTCCCTAAATGTGTTCATCTCCAGGGGTCCCTTGAGTCCTGGCAGTCCAAAACTCCCTCTGAACAATTTGCATATTTCTTATGGTATTAGGAAGGTGAATAAGTACCTTCTTTCTTGGTCCAAGCTTAATCAGTCCATTTAGTAATATCAGTCTATCTTAACTGAGTCCATTCATCTCTGAAGGATCATCTGCCAACCTCAGTGGTTGCTCTGTCACCCACTACAAACACATGTTCTTCAATTCCATCTTACATGGAACTTACATGTTCCTCAATTCCATCTCCCTCTTACTCAGCTCCTCCAAAACTGTTTCTGTCTCCTTCAATTCCAGGTTCCACCTTTCCTGAATTTAATACTACTTTTCTAGCCCTCTCACTTCCTACAGTTATTCAAGACTTTGATTCTGCTTCCCCCGTGCTAGGTTCTCATGGACAAGAAGCTGTAGAACCTCAATTGCCAGCCCCAACAATATGTCTGTTATCAATTCCATCAGCCTTTCATTACCTTTATTATTTCGTCTAACATATAACCTTTTTTTTGTTATCATGTGACTACCAAGTTATCCATTATAGCTCCCTATATGGGTCTTTCCTTCTTTCTGACACATTATTAAACAAATACCAGAATTGTATTGTTCTTTTGCCACTCCTTCATATACTATCCCTCCTTTTATTTTGTCAACTTACTTCCTAATAAATCTGATTAGCATATTTGTAATATATTATTTATGGATATTGAAGTGTTAGTATATTACCCCTCCTAGCTCACTGGCATGTATTATATAGAGACCTTCTGTGTGCAACACCAAAAAAATTTTTAAAAAATGTTTCTAAATTTAAGCATTATTGCATCCAGTGAGGGATATACTTATGGGGAAAATGGGACCATTAGAAGATATAGTATATACCATATAGTCAATGTAGGTACTGAAGATTATATCGCCTATATTCTATTTCTTAACAATCCCATTCTGGCACTTTCCTTTCTGTATCATACAAATTTGTACTTTTCCTGCTGGTTTTCTTTTTAAATCCATTTGTTAGCTTTAAAAAACAAAAAGTGTTGTAGTTTTTCCATGAAAAAATCTCCACCAAAAGAAAAGAATAGTCCCTCCCTACAGATACAAAAAAGATATTTTTTCTTCATCTTAAAGCTTTTCTTGCTTAAAATTTTTCATACATTTGACAAAAATATTTAGGACACCCTGAAACAAGATGGTTGCTAAAGTTTTTTAATATTAACCTTTAAAAAGTTTGTAATTCTAATTGGATATCTAACTTAGTAACTGCAGCCCCAGTAATTCTGTTTAAATTGACATCTCTGTCTGATAGCTATAAACTTACTTGTTTTCTTTGTTAGGCCAGAAAATCTTCATATTTATTTCACCTTTCTCTTACATTCATGGGAGATCCAAGTTGCTGTGAATTTCTTATTTAAAAAGAGTGACGCAGGGGTGCCTGGATGGCTCAGTCAGTTAAGGGTTTGACTCTTGATTTTGGCTCATGTCATGATCTCACCATTGTGAGATCAAGCCCAGCTTCAGGCTCCATGGTCAGTGTGGAGTCTGCTTGAGATTCTCTCTCTCTCTCTCTCGTTCTTGCTCTTGCTCTCAAAATAAATAAATAAAATCTTTAAAAGAATAAAAAGAGTGAGTGAACTTTTTATCATTCAAATTAATAACAGTTATAGTGGGGACAATAGCACAACTCACTAATATTTAGAATTACTCTCTTTTTGGGCAGACTGAAGCATTGCAAGGTCCTATTTCCCTTTGAAATTGAGAGAGGCCACATGACTTGGTTTGGGTGAAAAAGAGTGAATGGAAGAAATATATACCACTTTCAGATGAAAGTAATTGAGAACTTAAACTTGGTTGACCAACCTGCTTTTTATTCTTTGATGACACTCATGGGGGTGTCATAAAATCCATGCATTCTGTAAAGCTGAGTCAACACATGGAAGACAACTGATGTCAGTGAGACATGCAACATACTTTTTTTTAAAGATTTATTTATTTATTTGACAGAGAGAGATCACAAGTAGGCAGAGCAGTAGGCAGAGAGAAAGGGGGAAGCAGGCTCCCTGCTGAGCAGAGAGCCCGATGTGGGGCTCAGTCCTAGGACCCTGAGATCATGACCTGAGATGAAGGCAGAGTCTTAATCTACTGAGCCACCCATGTGCCCCAATATGCAACGTACTTTCCACAAGATACTTTTATTAGATTAAGCCACTGAGATTTGGCAGCTGCCTGTTAATACAGTAAAGCTCATCTTTTGCTGCCTTATGTCTTCTATACCTGTAAAATATCTATGGTAATTATTAGAATATGTTTGAATATAGCTGAACTTACTTTATCAAATATTAAATACTGTGTTCTGATTATGTGAAATTTGGTAATCTCTTAGTATGGATTTTTTAAATTTATTTTTTATTTTCAGCATAACAGTATTCATTATTTTTGCACCACACCCAGTGCTCCATGCAATCCATGCCCCCTCTAATACCCACCACCTGGTTCCTCCAACCTCCCACCCCCGCCCCTTCAAAACCCTCAGGTTGTTTTTCAGAGTCCATAGTCTCTCATGGTTCATCTCCCCTTCTGATCTCCCTCAACTCCCTTCTCTTCTCCATCTCCCCATGTCCTCCATGTTATTTGTTATATAACATATAGAGGAATGAAACTGGACCACCCCCTTATACTATACAGAAAGATAAACTCAAAGTGGATGAAATATCTCAATATGGGAAAGGAATCCATCAAAATCCTAGAGGAGACCATAGACAGTTAGCTCTTCGATATTGGCCACAGTAATTTTTCTTAAGACACGTCTCCAAAGGCAAGGGAAACAAAAGCAAAAATGTACATGAAGATAAAAAGCTTCTCCACAGCAAAGGAAACAGTCAACAAAACGGAGTCAGCCCATGGAAAGGGAGAAGATATTTGCAAATGACCTTACAGTTAAAGGGCTGATATCCAAGATCTATAAAGAACTTCTCAAACTCAGAACTCAAAAAAAAAAAAAGAAAAGAAAAAGAAAGAAAGACAAGAAACTAATAACCCATTCAAAAAATGGGCAGAAGACATGAACAGACACTTCTCTAGAACGACATACAAATGGCCACAAACACATGAAAAATGCTCATCATCACTAGTCATCAGGGAAATACAAATCAAAACCGCATGAGCTCTCACCTTACACCACTTAAAATGGCAAAAATTAACAGAACAGGAAACAACAAATGTTGGCAAGGATGTGGAGAAAGGAGAACCTTCTTACACTGGTTGGGAATGCAGGCTGGTACAGTCACTCTGGAAAACAGTGTGGAGGTTCCTCAAGAAGTTAAAAATACTGTTACCCTATGTGACCCAGCAATTGCACTACTGGGTATTTATCCCAAAGATACAGATGTAGTGAAAAGAAGGGCCATATGCATCCCTATGTTCATAGCAGCAATGTCCACAATAACCAAATTATGGAAAGAGCTGAGATGCCCTTCAATAGATGAATGGATAAAGAAGATGTGGTCCATATACAAAATGGAATATTACTCAGCCATCAGAAAGGATGACTACCCAACTTTTGCATCAACATGGATGGGACTAGAGAAAACTATGCTAAATAAAGTAAGTCAAGCAGTGAAAGTCAATTATCATATGGTTTCACTTATTTGTGGAACATAAGTAATAGCATGGAGGACAGTAGAGAAAGAAGGGGAAAATGAAGGGGAGAGATCAGAGTGGGAGATGAACCATAAAAGACTATGGACTCCAGAAAACAAACAAAGAGTTTAAGAAGAGAGGGTGGTGGGGGGATGGGTGAGTCTGATGATGGCTATTAGGAGGGCATGGATTGCATGGAGCACTGGGTGTTATACTCAAACAATGAATCATGGAACAATAAATAAAAAACTAATGATGTACTGTATGGTGACTAACATAACATAATAAAAATTATAATAAAATAAAAAATAAGAATAAAAGAGGAAATAATAAAAAATAAATGGTATAGAACACAGACAAAAATAGAAGAAATTTGATAAAACCAAAAGTTTATTTTTCTGAAAGAGTAATAAAATTGTTAAATTGCTATCAAGAGTAATCAAGGGGGCGCCTGGGTGGCTCAGTGGATTGGGCCACTGCTTTTGGCTCAGGTCATGATCCTGGAGTCTCAGGATTGAGTCCCACATTGGGCTCCCAGCTCCGTGGGGAGGTTGCTTCTCTCTCTGACCTTCCCTCTCATCCTCTCTCTCACTGTCTCTCTCTCAAATAAATAAAATCTTTTAAAAAACCCCACAGTTTCCCAAAAGTGACAGAAGAATTAAGAGAAAATATGCACAATCCTATATTTAATAAGAGGTTGAATTTTGAAAACAAAAGAGATCCAGGCCCAGATGGTCTCAGTGCAGAGTTCTAAATAACTTAAAAGGAAAATAATACCAATCTTCAAAACTATTTTTAAAAACTGAGAAAGTAGGAAAATTTAGCAACTTGTAATATGATACCATCATAACCCTGTAACAAAACCTGAGAAAATCCTAAAACAGAAAAATTGCACAGCAATATCCCTCATGAACCTAGAAGAAAACCTCCTTTTTAAAAAGATTTTATATTATTTACTTGAGAGAGAAAGAGAGCATGAGTTGGGGAGAGAAGCAGAGGGAGAGGGAGACACAGGAAGCTCCATCCCAGGACCCTAGGATCATGACCTGAGCCAAAGGCAGATACTTAACTCACTGAGACCCCCAGGTGCTCCTAGATGCAAACCTTAAAATAAGAATATCTGGGGGTACCTGGGTGGCTCAGTGGGTTAAGCCACTGCCTTTGGCTCAGGTCATGATCCCAGGGTCCTGGGATTGAGTCCTGCATCAGGCTCTCTGCTCAGTGGGGAGCCTGCTTCCTCCTCTCTCTGCCTGCCTCTCTGCCTACTTGTGATCTCTCTCTGTCAAATAAATAAATAAATTCTTTTTTTTTTTTAAAAAGAATAGCCTAGTTTTATATGCTTCATGACCAAGTGAGACTCATCCCCAGAATGCAGGGTTTGTTTAACACAAGGCAGAAAAACACTTGGTTGTTAAATAGACACAGAAAAAAGCTATTAAAAATTCAATGCTCATTTATAATAAAAACTTGCAAAAACTAGGAATAGAATACTTTCTCACTTTGATATAAGGTATATATGAAATTCCTTCATCTAAAATTATGTTGTATAATGAAATATTGAAAACATACCTCCTAATTTCCAAAATAAAGAAGAGTGTTTAGCCTAAACAGTTTTTATTAAACATTCTCCGGAAGCTTAAGTCAGAATAATGAATCAAGGACAAAAAATTAAAATCTGAAGGTTTGAAGAGGAAGATGTAAAACTGACTATATTAACAATGTGATTTTATATAAAGTCCTATATAAGAAGTTGTAAGAAATCAACAAGGCAATGAGTATAATTGAACTTAGCATAGTCAGTTTATTAGGTCCATATATACAAATCAATCATATTTTTCTATACTAGCAGTGATAGTGCCAAAAGGAATGCGATACTAAAAATTTCAAAGCATTAATGAAAAATATTAAAGATGACCTAATTATATGAAAAGATATATCACTTTCAAAAATCGGAAGACATTATTTTTAATATGTCACCTCTTCACAAATTGACATGTAGATTCCATTTCAGTGATGATAATAACACCATGAAGCAACCAGAACTTACATATTGCTGTGGGAGAGTAAAATAATATTACTACTTTGGTGTACTGCTTATTAGTTTCTTACAAAATTGAACATACAACCATCTAAGTGCCAGCAATTTCAATTTAGGTATTTACCCTATAGTAAAGAAAACACATGTTTACAAGACTTGTACAGGAAAGTGCATCAGAACTTTTTTTTCCCTAATTATGAAAAACTTTATAGACAATCCAGTTTTCCATCAACATGAGAATGGATTAACCAATTGTAGTACATTAATATGAAAAATAAGATTCAGTAGTCAAAAGGAACAAATTATAGATTCCTTCCACCACAGGAATGAATCTAACAAGACATCATGCTGCACAAAAGAAGCAGGTTATAATAGCACATGCTGCATTATTCCATTTTCATGAAGTTCTACTACAGATAAATCTAACCCATGTTGAAAGCAATCATCAAATAAGCTGTTTCTTGGAAAAGGGAATTGATTGGAAAAGGTCATGAGGGAATATT
The DNA here is from genome assembly GCF_022355385.1 of Mustela nigripes. Classification (NCBI taxonomy): domain Eukaryota; kingdom Metazoa; phylum Chordata; class Mammalia; order Carnivora; family Mustelidae; genus Mustela; species Mustela nigripes. The sequence continues at coordinate 94,761,447 of NC_081575.1, forward strand.
CTGGGGTGATAAAAATATTCTATATCCTAATTCATTTGTAGGTTATAGTTACATACATTTGTCAAACTCTTTAAATTGTACAATGAGGATTTGTATATTTTGCTTTATTTAAAAACAAATATTGAACTGTAATTAGTAGGGTTGTTTTCAGCAGTAGCATGGGCTTGTCAATTCTGAAATTACTTTCTGTGCACCAGAGAATAGTAAAGACCAGGCGCCTGGGTGGCTCAGTGGGTTAAAGTCTCTGCCTTTGGCTCAGGTCATTGATCTCAGGGTCCTGGGATCAAGCCCCGTGTTGGGCTCTCTGCTCAGCAGGGAGCCTGCTTCCCTTCCTCTCTCTCTGCCTGCCTTTCTGCCTACTTGTGATCCTTCTCTGTCAAATGAATAAATAAAATCTTAAAAAAGAATAGTAAAGACTCAAAGAAATATGGATATACCAAAAGAACACAAACCTGAGGAAATGTGAACATCAAAATAAATAATAGTATTTATGGGTTATAATTGATTAAAAGAAATAAAAATCCACTAGTCCATGCTGTTGAGTAAATAATCAAATGGATTAAGATTTACAACTTTCAATTAATGCACAAATTTTATAGGTTAGGAATCACAGGCATTTATTTGACCTTATAATTATGTTGCAAGTTAGGAATAATTATTCATGTTATACCTATGAAAAATAGAGACTGAAATATTTTGAGTAAAATTTTAAATAATACATATTTAATGCTAGTCAATCCAGGATTTATGTGCTACTCTGTCTTAATCTGAAACCTAATTTCCTCTATTCTTTACCATCCTTTTTTTTAAATAACAGCTAACCTATTGGTTCACTGAATTTTCTTTTTTTTTTTTTTTTTTTTTTTTAGGTAGAAAAGAGGTACTTATTTGTTTATTGTCCAGGCAGTTATTGTGAAGATTCTTCATAATGTACAGATCACATCTCTTCCTGTTCAGGTCTAGGAATTTTCTTTCTTTCTTTCTTTTCTTTGAATTGACTTCTTCTGAACCAACTTCAGTTAATATCTGAAAATAAACTTTTAAAAAATAAACTCGATAAAATATGAAAAACTCTACCATTCCACCTAACAAAAACAGCATTAAGTATATAAAAGTACTCCCTATCTTGGAATTCTAATAGCAAGAAAATCTGAACACTTTGGAAGATTTAAATTTTTTGAATGATTTCCTGTTCATGGAGATATCCATAGTAATCAAAATCCCTTACCCCCCATACACATAGATACACATACGTAGTCCACATATATATGCTTTAACCTCTTTTTTGATGAAATAATTGTAGAAATCACTCATTTTGAAACACTGATAGGTTGGATTTCTTTTTCTTTTTCTTTCAGAGAATCTTCCCTTCATGTTTTCAGGTGGTTTTTTCATTGGTTTTTTTTTAATGTTTTTATTTTTTATAAACATATATTTTTATCCCCAGGGGTACAGGTCTGTGAATCACCAGGTTTACACACTTAACAGC
>NC_081575.1:94765935-94775565 GCF_022355385.1 Mustela nigripes
GATGGCTGCATAGTATTCCATTGTGTATATATACCACATCTTCTTGATCCATTCATCTGTTGATGGACATCTAGGTTCTTTCCATAGTTTGGCTATTGTGGACATTGCTGCTATAAACATTTGGGTGCACGTGCCCCTTTGGATCACTATGTTTTCATTGGGTTTTAAGTGCAAACTGGCTACCCTAAGTTTGCATGTTTAGAACCAACATATTTTAATAGTTGTTCCAATCAGTATGACTCAAAAGTGACCCTAATGTATCCACTTGGAATTGCTAAAAAATATGATTTGTAGTGAATTCAGATTCTAAGAGAGATGACAACCTAAACTACAGAACTCCCAATATGTTTAGAAGTTCAGTTAAAAACATTTTCATATATATAATAAATGGTTTTGTGTATGATCAAACTTCAAGCTTTGAGTTATAACTAACTGCAAACAAATTATAGGGTACATCATTTTGCTAGTAAGTCTATTTTTACACTAAATGCAGATGATAAAATATTTGTAATTTCTATTTTCTTACTGGCATAGCACGCAAAATTGATTTTGTATTCTAGATTTGTCATTGGCCTATTTTAATAATAACCAGTCATATTTGTGATTTACCAGATCTCACAGATACCTAAAAATACTTGCTTTTTTTTAAATGGACATCTTTATTTTTAAGCATTGCAGACATTCAACAAGGAAAAGGAAATTAAAAGGTTAAAAAAAACCTGAATATATATACACATAAACTATAGATAACTACCAGCAAGTATGTTGCAATATAATCAGAAAAATACAAGAATATAAACATTTCACCTATAAAGTTGGCCCTTACCATTTCATACATCTTGTGGAAGCAACAGAACTCTAATCTCCTAGCTTCTAAAAGTTCCTAATTTGGACAATTCACTTCTAATTTAGCAAAATGTATTACATCCAAAAAAGATTTATTTAATAACACTTTTCTCAACTATATACAACTAATCTTTCCAGTCAGAAACATTGAGATTTTTTACCAACAGAAATGCAGAAAAAAATGTACTTGAATTTCTGCTCTTTTCAACATCAGAAATATATTTTATGAATTTAATTTAGTAAATATTAGCCAGGTTTACCTCTTTATTGCTAAGTTTTGAGCTATTCAGAAATTCCTTAATTTTTAGGTTTAAAAAATTATTTTCATGAATTTTTACAGCAAGGTATTGTGTTTTCTTGATCACTTAATCTTACCGAGTTCAAGCATATGATCTTCTGTGTATGTGTATGTATGTGTGTGATCTGTATATGTACCCAAGTGTTCTCTAATTAGATCATAGCAATGCAAAGAAAGTCTAGAGTGAAACTCTTTCTTTTATAAAACTGTTAGTCTCTAAATTTTAAGTGGCAGCCAAGTTTAAAATGACTTGTTACATAAACCATGCCTGAAACATTCTAGAATTTCAATATTCCTAAAATTTAAAATGAAACATTTCTACATTGATGTTTCAAGCTCCTGATAAATTCTTTCTAATTGCAGAGTAGGCAGTGATTTCTAAAATGAAGAAAAAGATCAGAATCAAAGTGCTGTCAAATAATTCCATTCAGGGGGCACCTGGGTGGCTCAGTTGTTAAGCTTTCAGCTCTGGTCATGATCTCAGGGTCCTGGGATTGAGTCCAGGTTTCCTGCCCAGTGAGAAACCTGTTTCTCCCTCTCCCACTTCTGTTTGTGTTCCCTCTCTCACTGTGTCTCTTTCTATTAAATGAATAGATGATAGGTGATAGATAGATAGATATTCAGAAAGTAGAGCCATCTGGTTTTATATATTTAATTTAGGGCCTTTCTCTAGATGTGTTCCCTTCATCTACCAAGCAAAATGTTATTTCCCCATCAGCTTAGACCCACTAAAATAATAAAGGAGAAAAACATATTTGTCCCCCCCCCAAATATACACTCTTTATTCCTTAATTTCATTGCTGTAAAGCAATATAGTATTTATATTTCTAAATATGTTTTTGAAAAAAATCACAAAACAAATATGTATAGGATAATATTGATGTCCCTTTCAATACTCTTGGCTACTTGAATAACATTGTAGCTGAGAAAAATTCCTAGCATGCTGAAAGCTTTCATTCAAAACACCTGTGTCTATATTTTTTCTTCTCTGTCTGAAGGATTTGTCCAAAAATATAGAGTTTGCTGAGTTGCACGCCAGTCATGTTGGGTATGTAAGCCCATCCATCTCTTCTCACACAACTCTCAGTCAGTGAGGGATGGGAAGCAATAAAGAAGTGCCTACAGCTGCTTTAGCTGTATGAGCCACCCTGGCTACCAGTGAGGTAATTCCAAGTCATGTTCTACATGGTACCTCAGAGGATCCCTATTGGACTAAGCCCCGGTTTCTCTCAACAACAATGACAACAACAACAACAACAAAATGTATTTGTTACCACAACCTTTTTTGACCTTTTCTTATTTTTTGCTGTATCTTCCTCATTCATTTCCATTGATTACCCCCAAATAAATCACCTATACTCAAATCTTTGTTTCACCCTTTCCTTTTGAAATAACCCAAACTAACAAAGTGTTTACCCAATTTAGTTAGAGCGACAAATTAATACATATGGATGTTTTCACGGTAAAAAAAAAAAGGATGCAAGATCTTATTTGTAGTGAAATTTCACTTACCATTACCAACTCTTTGAGCCCAGTCCATGCCCTTTTCTGTTCGACTTGCTGTGTAAGAGGGATGCATTACATATCTGGGAAGTTTGATCCAATGCTTCAAAATTCCTATGACAGTCTCTCCTGTAGTAAAGCTGGACTCATGCTGAAAACATTAAACATTTCCATCTCATAAAGGGAAGTCTTTGTAGCAAGTTTTCCAAAAGATTAATAGTTTGCAGCCCTGAGAGATTTGTGTAAGCTATACTAAAATGGCTTGCATTGACAAAGAGAACAGTGAAGACCTAATAGGGGATGCACACTGTAAGGCTCTAAATGGCATTTATAACCACAGAATTGAGCCTGGATTTCATGTGTCATCAAATTTCTTCATGGCTTGACATTTAGCCACTTCTAAAGCAGTCATCTTACCAGGGAAATATATTTTGATAAAGGAAAATTTGAATTCATCTAAATCTTTTCAGTCTTCTCACTACACAGAAGACCTTCCAAAATGAATGAAATCATTGGTCAGTGGTTACATCCTGTGAAATACATATCTGTCTCCTGACAACCAAGTGTCTGGATCATCCCATTTAAAGATACAATTTATAATGTAACTTCCATTGCCTGCTTGGCTTTTGACAAATGCTGATTTCATAACCCACTGAAGTGAAGCAAGAGAGTTTCTTGTTACTGCCATATATTTTGTGTGTTCTTTCTCTTCATTTCCATTTTTCATCATTATGTGTATTTATGTCTATACAACTTACATGAGAACTTCTTCTGAGCATCACTCATACTCTGCTCTTCATAGCATAATCTTTAAGATCTAACTCAGCAGATAACTGATTTCATTTTCCATATTACTCTTATCTAGTCTATTGCACTGAAGAAAATATAAATCTTTAAGATTTTGACTGTCAGGGGCGCCTGGGTGGCTCAGTGGGTTAAAGCCTCTGCCTTCGGCTCAGGTCATGAGCTCAGGGTCCTGGGATTGAGCCCCGCATTGGGCTCTCTGCTCAGTGGGGAGCCTGCTTCCCCCTCTCTCTCTGCCTGTCTCTCTGCCTATTTGTGATCTCTCTCTGTCAAATAAATATATAAAGTCTTAAAAAAAAAAAAAAGATTTTGACTGTCAGATGTTGCAACACCTTGAATATTTTGCTGTGGTACCAGGCACTTAAGACTGTCACATTAACACTAAAGTGATGTATAAACACTGCTAATGTCAAATCTCTTTTGTATTGAATATTATCCTCTGCATGTCCTACATTGCAGTCAATTATTTTCAGTCCATTGACCATTTTAAACTCCCTTGGATTAAGCACCTTGCTAAATAGTCACACCATGGAATTTCTACTGAAATGTGAGGGTCTGTACAATGGGGTGCCTCTAACATGTTTGACACTAACCTGTCTGTTCTCCTTCTCTGAAGGAAATATAGGTTTATACTGCAAAATATGCTCTTCCAATAACATTTTGCTGGCAAGCTATCCCTTCTATTTTAGTGCTTCAAATTGATAGAATATTTTTTACATTGTAAAATTCTAGCCAGTGTTTATATGTGACTTTCACCTGTAACTAAGTGCATTTGAAAAAAAATGATCATAAAGTCTTGAATTACAGTTCTAAATCCATCAATTCAACATCAGAATCATGAGGAAATATTTTGAATTTCATGTGAAGTATTGACAAGGGCAAGAGCCTATCTATTTTGTTTGACATTCCTAGATCACTAATACCTAGTTTAAAGTATGTGCTCACTACTAATGATGTACTGTGTGGTGACTAACATAATATAAAAAAAGAGATATATTTGTACACCCATTTAAAAATAAAGTATGTGTTCAGAAACATTTTCTAAATAATTAATTTAAAATAGATTATTGGATCCCCAAAACTTTCATGTCCTATTCATGGTGAAAAAGTCAATTTTCCAATATTGCTTATAAATTAGGTTGATAATTTTCACATTTTAACTTAAATCCTCCTTTCATTCTTACATGGCATGGCCTATACTGCTATCACACTGTAGGTCTCAGATCAATCTGTGAGTTAGCTTGAAGGTATGTGCATGATGCAGTGGCCATTAACAGCATTATAATATTCAAAAGAAATAACAGAGAAGAGTTCAGAAAGGCACTGAAATTTTTATGAATGTGGTTTTCTGTAGTCAATTACTTTGTTCAGAACCATCATGTAGGTGCTAAATGCCATGTATTTTTGGACTCTGGGCTTTCTTAGAATTTTCCCAGATCTTTGGGAATCTCAGTATTGTGTTTTATGAACATTTCTCTTAATATCTGACATACCAGAACATATACTAAAATAATAAAGACACAGATTATTAAAATAAACACTATATAACTTGAAAATGTATTTTGAATTTTATTATCTACATCCATGTTTGATGAAGCATATTTAACATAAATGTGCTGTAATTATTTCCCTGCAGAATACCTTAAAACACAATATAAAATAAGCATTATGTTTCACGGTTCATTTTGGAGAAAATTGCTGGGCCATCTCACCTTATCCCAGTCTTGGTTTTATCCCATTTCAATTTCTAGATCTCCCCCACTTTAACTATCATAATTTGATTTCTGCTATTTGTTTGTTTTTAGCCCCTTTGTCCACCTTCTCTTGTTTTCATTCTCAGTGCTGTCTTGCATTTACTTCCTGGATCTTCCTTCTTCCAGCCACTGATCCTGGTAATTGCTACACTAAGCCCAACTCTGTGAAGGTAAGGGAAAATTTTCTCTCTCTCTCTCCTCCCATCTCTCTGTCTCTGTCTTTCTCTCTCAATGTCTTTCTTACAATGTAGTCATCTTATTTTTTTCTTTAAAAATTTGTTTTTCAAACAAAATATGCATAATTCTGGTTCCTAAAAAAATGAATAGTAAATTCAAAATAGTAATCTTTGTCAGTTTAGGTTCACCCAGAAACAATCACCAAGATAGAAATAAAAGTGTAAGAGATTTATTGGGGCAAATGCCTGTGAAGGAAGAAGCGGCAAGAAAACAGGAGGACAAAGCGAGAGACATAGATCATGTATCAGGTCTGACACAAATGAAAAGAGAGATGAAGGAAGATTAAATAAGAAGAGCCCCAGACCACAGTTCAGATTTTCATACTACCCACTATAGGAGTCATGTGTTGGGCAGAAATGGGCATGCTCTTGTTAGTACCTTTGTTTTGTTTAGTCATTGGCTAGAAGTAGTCCTAGGGAGACCTTCCCTTCAGCATACACTTTGTGTATGAAACCATTTCATAGGTTTTGCAGCTGGAGGCTGTCAGCTAAATTCATACCTTGCAGCTTCCACATATTGAATATTTTCTTTGTCAAATATTTTGGAAGTATCTAAAAAATGTAGTTTTAGGCACTAGGGAAACAACAGTGAACAAATCATGATATATGATATCCTTACTCTTCTGGAGATACACTAAAGTGAGGGGAATAGAAACTAAACAAATGAAGAAGTACATTTATAATTTGACAGATGATATCAAGTGATATGAAAATGCATGAAGCAGGTTAATGGTAATGATGATATAATTTACTACTTTACATAGAATATTGAAGAAAACCCTTTCTGAACATGCTACTTTTTAGCAGAGACATAAAAGAACCTATGGAGCCTCAAAAGTATGTGAAGGAAGACCATTCTGGACAGAGGGAAAAACAACTGCAAAACCTGAGGCAAGAATATGCAGTGTTAATTGGAGGAACAGTAGGGAGACTTCTATGTCTAGGGCCTGGTGACTGACAGAAGAAAAAACTGTCACAGGGATAAGATGCAATAAGCTCGATAAGATAACTTCAGTTAGGGTGATAACATTGGGAAGAATAATAATTTGTTGGATTTTTTATTATAATTTTTTTTGAAAGAAACCAACAAAGTTTACTGATGCATTTGATTATGAATTATTAGGAAAGAATAGTCAAGAACACCTTCAGTATTTTGGTTTGAGTAGCGAGTAGCACAGAAATACACATTCTCTATGTTGTGGAAGACAATGGGAGGAATAGGTTTTGCTGTTCACTTTCAAGAGCTGTGTTTTTGAGGAAATCTTGAGTGGGTCAGTCATTTAAGCATCTGCCTTCAGCTCAGGTCGTGGTCCCACAGTCCTGAGATCCAGTCCCATCAAGCTCCTTGCTCAGTGGGGAGCTGCTTCTTCCTCTGCTTGCCACTCCCCCTGCTTGTGGTCTTTCTCTGACAAATAAATAAATAAAATTGTTAAAAAAAAGGAGTTGTGTTTTTGACATGTTAAGTTGAAATGTTTACTTACTATATAACTTAAATGAATAATATTGTTTTGATATATAGCCAAAAATGACAGCAGTAAGGCTAGCCTCATAAAGATGTATTTTAATTACATATGTTTAATATTTTAGTATTTATTTTTAATTATTTTAGTATTTATTTTTAATAAATACTAAAATTTATATTATTATACATTTATATAAAATATATATAAATTATTATATATAAATTATATTAATTTATATTTATTTAATATTTTTAATATTTTAGTATTTATTTTTATACTTTTCCTGATTATATGTAATTATGGCCTTCCTGAATCTCACAAATATGTAGGGTTTTTTTTTCCCCACTTCTACTAGTTTGAAAATGGAATGTTATAAAGGCCTAAAATTAAAAATAAGGAAATGGTGGGTGAAATTTTCTTCATTAAAGTATCTTTTTAAAAAATTTATAGCAAATATCCAATGTGTATTTTTAATACATGTTACTCTTTTTTTAAGTTTTTATTTTCATTCCAGTTAGTTTACATACAGTGTTATTTTAGGTTCAGGGGTACAATATAGTGATGCAACAATTCCATACATCACCCAATGCTCATCATGAAGAGTGCTCAACTTAATCCCCATCACCCATCTACCCCAACCCCCACCCACCTCCCTCCATCAACCCTCAGTTTGTTCTCTGTTGTTAAGAGTCTCATATGGTTTGTTTCCCTCTCTCCTTTTTTTCTTTCCTCCCTTCTTATAGGTTCATCTGTTTTCTTTTTTAAATTCCTCATATGAGTGAGATCATATGGTATTTGTCTTTCTCTGATGGATTTATTTCATTTAGCATAATACTCTTTAGCTCTATCTATGTCATTGTAGATGACAAAATTTCATTTTTTTCAATAGCTGAGTAATATTCCATTATGTATATATACTACCTCTTCTTTACCCATTCATCAGTTGATGAACATTTGGGCTCTCTCCATAGTTAGGCTATTTTGATAATGCTGCTGTAAACATTGGGGTGCATGTATCCCTTGGAATCTGTATTTTGGCATTCTTTGGGTAAATACTTAGTAGTGCCATTGGTGGATCACAGGGTAGTTCTATTTTTGACTTTTTGAAGAACCTCCATACTGTTCTGCAGAGTGGTACCAGTTTGCATTCCCACCAACAGCGCAAGAGCGTTCCCTTTGTCTGCATCGTGACCTACATCTGTTATTTGTTGTGTTGTTAATTTTAGCCATGCTGACAGCTGTGAGGTGGTATCCCTACATGGTTTTGATTTGTATTTCCCTGATGATGAGTGATGTTGGGCATCTGTTCATGTGTTTGTTAGCCCTTTGGATGTCTTTTTTGAAAAAGTGTCTATTCATATCTTCTGCCCGTTTCATAACTGAGTTATTGTTTTTTGGATGTTGAGTTTGATAAGTTCTTGGTAGATTTTGGATATGAACACTTCATCAGACATGGCATTTGCAAATATCTTATCCCATTCCATAGGCTGCCTTTTAGTTTTGATGATTTCTGTGCTGATAATTTTCTGTGCAGAAGCTTTTATCTTGACCAAGTTCCAACAGTTCATTTTTGCTTTTGTTTCTCTTGCCTGTCATGATATATCTAGTAAGAAGTTGCCATGGCCAAGGCCAAAGAGATTGCTTCCTGTGTTCCCCTCTAGGATTTTGGTGGTTTCCTGTCTCATATTAAGGTCTTTCATACACTTTGACTTTATTTTTGTTTTTGGTGTAAGATAGTGGCCCAGTTTCATTTTTCTACATGTTGCTGTCCAATCTTCCCAACATAATTTGTTGAGAGGACTATCTTTTTCCTATTGGGTATTCTTTCCTGCTTTGTTGAGGATTAGTTGATTGTATACTTGTGGGTTCATTTCTCCATTTTCTGTTTTGTTCTATTGATCTATGTGTCTGATTTTGTGCCAATACCATACTGTCTTGATCACTACAGCTTTGTAATATACCTTAAAGTCTGGAATTATGATACCTCCAGCTTTGTTTTGTTTTTTCAAGGCTGCTTTCCCATTCAGGGTCTTTTTTGATTGCACACAAATTTTAGTATTGTTTGTCTTAGATCTGTGAAAAATGTTTTGGTATTTTGATAGGAATTGCATTAAATGTATGGATTACTTTGGGTAGTATAGACATTTAAGCAATATTTTTTCTTCCAATCCATGCACATGTAATGTTTCTCCATCTCACTGTGTCATCTTCAATTTCTTTCATCAGTGTGTTATAGTTTTCAGAGTATAGGTATTTTAACCTCTTTAGTTAGGTTTATTCCTAGGTATTTTAATGGTTTTTGTGCAATTGTAAATGTAATACTTTCTCTTTTTTTTTAGTATATTTTTAAAACATTTTATTTTTTATTAATTATTTTTATTAACATATAATGTATTATTTGACCCAGGGGTACAGGTCTGTGAATCATCCGGCTTACATACTTCATAGCACATACCGTATCATATACCCTTCCCAATGTCCATAACCCAACCACCCTCTCCATAACCCCTCTCCCCACAGCAACCCTCAGTTTTTTTTTTTTTTTGTGAGATTGAGAGTTTCTTATGGTTTGTCTCCATCCCAATCCCATCATGTTTCGTTTTTTCCTTCCTTATCCCCCAAACCCCCCACTGTTCCTCTCAAATTCCTCATATCAGGGAGATCATATGATAATTATCTTTCTCTGATTGACTTATTTCACTCAGCATAATACCTTCTAGTTCCAT
>NC_081575.1:94775665-94787062 GCF_022355385.1 Mustela nigripes
CAAATGGCAAGATTTCATTTCTTTTGATAGCTGCATGGTATTCCATTATATATATATATTTTATATATATATATATATAGAAGATATATATATATTATAGTATATATGCATATATGTCGCAGCTGGTGCAATGACATGAGCAGGGTCGAGAGGGTAAGAGAATGGAGAGAGAATAAGACTTGTAAAGAAATGAGGACAGGAGGGACACAGTGGATGATGTCCAAGAAGTGCCAATTTTATTCAAGGCTGTGAGGTATTATATAGTTAACAGAAACAATTATAAGGAAGTATCTATTTTTGGTTGATTGCTCATACACATGTAACATTCACATGAAACCCCTTAAGCTTTTACGAAACCCATTTCCCAAGCGCTGGTAGCGGATCTTGTGACGACAGTAACTTTTGTCTACTTAGCTAATCTTTAACTAGCAATTCATGAGCTTACAATGGTGCAATTTATAATCCGTGCAAGTACAGGGAAATCTTGTAACAGTTAAATATACGACCCAGTTTGGCCTCTTAATACATGCAGGCAGTCACATCAGCAAGTCTTAGGGTCCGTAGCTCAGGCTCTTTCTCAAGCACAGCTCAACTGATATTCAGGAGGCACGGGTCAGGGCCTGGTTTGATCCCTCGCCTCTATCTGGGTCCATGGCTGCCTACACATATATATATTATATATAGAAGAAGTGAAATATACCACTTCTTCTTTATCCATTCATCTGTTGGTGGACATCTAGGTTCTTTCCATAGTTTGGCTATTGTGGACATTGCTGCTATAAACACTGGGGTGCACATGCCCCTTCGGATCACTACATTTGTATCTTTAGGGTAAATACCCAGTAGTGTGATTGTGGATTGTAGGGTAGCTCTATATTCAACCTTTTGAGAAACCTCCATGCTGTTTTGCAGGGTAGCCGCACCAGCTTGCATTCCCACCAACAGTGTAGGAGGGTTCCCCTTTCTCCACATCCTCGCCAATTCCTGTCATTTCCTGACTGGTTAATTTTAGACATTCTGACTGGTGGGCTATTTGGATGTCTTCTTTGCAGAAATGTCTCTTCATGTCTTCTGCCCATTTCTTAATTGGATTATTTGTTCTTTGGGTGTTGAGTTTGAAATGTTCTTTATAGATTTTGGATACTAGCCCTTTATCTGATATGTCGTTTGTGACTATCTTCTCCCATTCTGTCAGTTGTCTTTTGGTTTTGTTGACTGTTTCATATGCTGTGCAAAAGCTTTTGATCTTGATGAAGTCCCAGTGGCTCATTTTTTGCCCTTGCTTCCCTTGCCTTGGGCGATGTTTCTAGGAAGAAATTTCTGCGGCTGAGGTTGAAGAGGTTGCTGCCTGTGCTCTCCTCAAAGATTTTGATGGACTCCTGTCTCACATTGAGGTCTTTCATCCATTTTGAGTCTACTTTTGTGCATGGTGTAAGGAAATGGTCCAGTTTCATTTTTCTGCATGTGGCTGTCCAATTATTCCAACACCATTTGTTTTTTTGTTTTGTTTTGTTTTGTTTTTCATTTATTTATTTTCAGCATAACAGTATCATTTTTTCACCACACCCAGTGCTCCATGCAATCCGTGCCCTCTATAATACCCACCACCTGGTACCCCGACCTCCCACCCCCCCGCTACTTCAAACCCCTCAGATTGTTTTTCAGAGTCCATAGTCTCTCATGATTCACCATTTGTTGAAGAGACTGTCTTTTTTCCATTGGACATTCTTTCTTGCTTTGTCAAAGATGAGTTGACCATAGAGTTGAGGGTCTGTTTCTGGGCTCTCTATTCTGTTCCATTGATCTATGTGTCTGTTTTTGTGCCAGTACCATACTGTCTTGATGATAACAGGTTTGTAATTGAGCTTGAAGTCTGGGATTGTGATGCCACCAACTTCAGCTTTCTTTTTTAACATTCTTCTGGCTATTCAGGGTCTTTTCTCATTCCATATAAATTTTAGGATCATTTTTTCCATTTCTTTGAAAAAAATGATTGTATTTTGATAGGGATTGCATTAAATGTGTAGATTGCTTTAGGTAGCATGGACATTTTCACAATATTTGTTCTTCCAATCCATGAGCATGGAATGCTTTTCCATTTCTTTGTGTCTTCCTCAATTGCTTTCATGAGTAGTTTATAGTTTTCTGAGTACATATTCTTTGCCTCTTTGGTTAGGTTTTGGGTGCAATTGTAAATGGGGTAGGCTCCTTAATTTCTCTTTCTTCTGTCTTCCTGTTGGTGTATAGAAATGCAAGTGATTTCTGTGCATTGATTTGATATGCTGACACTTTACTGAATTCCTATAGAAGTTCTAGCAGATATGGAGTAGAGTCTTTTGGATTTTCCACATAAAGTATCATATCATCTGCAGAGAGTGAGAGTTCGACTTATTTGCTGATTCGGATGCCTTTACTTTCTTTTTGGTGTCTGATTGCTGAGGACAGGACTTCTAGTACTATGTTGAATAGCAGTGGTGATAGTGGACATCCCTGCTGTGTTCCTGACCTTAGGAGAAAAGCTCTCAGTTTTTCCCCGTTGAGAATGACATTCACTGTGTGTTTTTCATAGATGGCTTTGATGATATTGAGGAATGTACCCTCTATCCCTACACTTTGAAGAGTTTTGACCAACAAAGGATGCTGAACTTTGTCAAATGCTTTGCAGTGTCTATTGAGAGTATCACATGGTTTTTATTTGTTCTTTTATTAATGTATTGCATCACATTGATTGATATGCAGATGTTGAACCAAACTTGAAGCCCAAGAATAAATCCTACTTGGGCATGATGAATAATCCTTTTAATGTACTGTTGAAGCCTATTGGCTAGTATTTTGTTGAGAATTTTCACATCTGTGTTCATCAAGGATATTGGTCTGTAATTCTCCTTTTTGATGGGGTCTTTGTCTCGTTTGGGGATCAAGGTAATGCAGGCCTCATAAAATGAGTTTGGAAGTTTTCTTTCCATTTCTATATTTTGGAACAGTTTCCGGAGAATAGGTATTAATTTTTCTTTAAATGTTTGGTAGAATTTTCCTGGAAAGCAATCTGGCCCTGGGCTCTTGTTTGTTGGGAGATTTTTGATGACTGCTTCAATCTCCTTACTGGTTATGGGTCTGTTCAGGTTTCCTATTTCTTCCTGGTTCAGTTTTGGTAGTTTATAAGTCTTTAGGAATGCATCCATTTCTTCCAGATTGTCCAATTTGCTGGCATATTGTTGCTCATAATATTTTCTTGTAATTGCTTGTATTTCCTTGTTGTTGGTTTTCATCTCTCCTCTATTATTCATGATTTCATTTATTTGGATACTTTCTCTTTTCTTTTTGATAAGTCTGGCCAGGGGGTTATCAATCTTATTAATTCTTTCACAGAAGCAGATTCCAGTTTTGTTGATTTGTTCAGATGTTCCTTTGGTTTCTATTTCATTGATTTTTGCTCTGATCTTTATGATTTCTCTTCTCCTGCTGGGTTTAGACTTTCTTTGCTCTTCTTTCTCCAACTCCTTTAGGTGTAGGATTAGGTGGTATACTTGAGACCTTTTTTGTTTCTTGAGAAAGTCTTGTATGGCTATATACTTTCCTCTCAGGACTGCCTTTGCTCTGTCCCCAAAATTTTGAACAGTTGTGTTTTCATTATCCTTTGTTTCCATGAATTTTTTCAATTCTTCTTTAATTTCCTGGTTGACCCATTCATTCTTTAGTAGGATGCTCTTTAGCCTCCATGTATTTGAGTTCTTTCCAACTTTCCTCTTGTGATTGGGTGGCCTGAAAATATGCAAGGAATAATCCCAGTCTTTTGGTACCATTGAGACCTGATTTGTGACCCAGGATGTGATCTATTCTGGAGAATGTTCCATGTGCACTAAAAAAGAATGTGTGTTCTGTTGCTTTGGTATGGAATGTTCTGAATATATTTATGATGTCCATCTGGTCCATTGTGTCATTTAAGCCTTTATTTCCTTGCAGATCTTTTGCTTGGATGATCTGTCCATTTCAGTGAGGGGGGTGTTAAAGTCCCCTACTATTTTTTTATTATTGTTGATGAGTTTCTTTGATTTTGTTGTCAATTGGTTTATATCATTGGCTGCTCCCATGTTAGGGGCATAGATATTTAAAATTGTTAGATCTTCT
Source organism: Mustela nigripes (assembly GCF_022355385.1). NCBI lineage: Eukaryota > Metazoa > Chordata > Mammalia > Carnivora > Mustelidae > Mustela > Mustela nigripes. The sequence goes on from NC_081575.1 coordinate 94,779,794, forward strand.
TGTTGCACAGACCCTTTGAATATATATAGTGTCTTTCCTTATCTCTGATTATAGTTTTTGGCTTAAAATCTAATGTATCTGATATAAGGATTGCCACCTGAGCTTTCTTTTGATGCCCATTAGCATGGTAAATTGTTTTCCACCCTTCACTTTAAATCTGGAGGTGCCTTTGGGTCTAAAATTAGTTTCTTATAGAGAGCATATTGATTTTTTTTATCCATCCTGATACCTGTGTCTTTTGATTGGGACATTAAGCCCATTTACATTCAGGGTAACTATTGAAATATATGAATTTAGTACAATTTTATTGCCTGTAAGGTGACTATTACTGTATATTATTTATGTTCCTTTCTGGTCTACTACTTTTAGGCTCTCTCTTTGCTTAGAGGATCCCTTCCAATATTTCCTGTAGGGCTGGTTTGGGGTTTGCAAATTCTTTTCATTTTTGTTTGTCCTAGAAGCTTTTTATCTCTCCTTTTATCTCTCTCTATTTTCAATGATAGCCTATCTAGGCATAGTATTCTTGGGTGCATATTTTTCTCATTTAGTTCTCTGAATATATCATGCCAGTCCTTTCTGGCCTGCCAGGTCTCTGTGGATAAGTCTGCTGCCAATCTAATATTTCTACCATTGTATGTTACAGACTTCTTGTCCCAAGCTGCTTTCAGGATTTTCTTTGTCACTAAGACTAGTAAGTTTTACTCTTAGATGATGGGGTGTGGTCCTTTATGCTTATTGATTTTGTGGGGGGGTTCTTTGTGCCCCCTGGATTTTGATGCTTGTTCCCTTTACCATATTAGGGAAAATCTCTGTTATAATTTGCTCCAAAATACCTTCTGCCCCCCTCTCTCTTTCTTCTTCTGGAATCCCAATTATTCTAATATTATTTCATCTTTTGGTATCACTTATCTCTTCAATTCTCCCCTCATGGTCCATAGTTGTTTGTCTCTTTTGCCCAGCTTCTTTATTCTCTGTCATTTGATCTTCTGTATCACCAATTATCTCTTCTGACTCATTTATCCTGCAGTAAGAGCTTCCATTCTTTAATGGTCCTCATTAATTCCTTTTTTGATTTCTTCTTGGTTAGAATTTAGTTCTTTTATTTATCCAGAAAAGGATTTTATTTATCCAGACAGGGTTTCTCTGATATCCTCTATGTCTTTTTGAGCCAGCTAGCTCCTGGGGGGATTGGAGGCAGAGACAGTAGGAGAAGCAGGTTTCTGACAGAGGAAGGATCCCAGTGTGGGACTCAATCCCAGGACCTTGGGATCATGAGCTGAACTGAAGGCAAATGCTTAACTGTGAGTCACGCAGGCATCCCAGGCTGCTGTCTTTTAAAGGGTGATAACACAGCTGTCATTGGCCCTCAGATTTGCTCAGTGCTCAGTCATCTGAGTTTCAAAGTTCTAAGCTCCAATACCCAAACTCATGGAATTCACCCCATCTAGTTTTAAAAACCAAATGTTAGGGGAATTAGTCTTCTCTCTGTGAACTCCCTGCTGCTAGGGCCTGTTTTTCTGCCCTCTCCCAGAACACAGCTCCCCCCATCCTGAAGGAGACTTCCCCTTCTTTTCTAACCTGCCCAACCTTTTATATGCAACTTCTCTGTATTTAGTTGTGGAGTTTGTTCTGCCAGTCTTTGGATTGTTCTTCTGTTTATTTACTGTCTTGTGGATGATATCTAGCTGTAAACATGGGATGAGGTAAGCTCAGGGTCCTCCCACTCTCCCATCTTCCCAAGGTCCAGTCTCATCAAAGATCTTTTTTTTTTTTTTTTAATTTTTTATTTTTTATAAACATATATTTTTATCCCCAGGGGTACAGGTCTGTGAATCACCAGGTTTACACACTTCAAAGATCTTTTTTATTTCATCATCAGAAAATATGCTAGGGAAACTTTTTGTTAAAAGGTATTTTATTTGTTTAGTGGCATTAATAGATGTACTGGGAGTTTGTTGCCAGATTTATAATATTTTAAAATTTCTTGAGATGTTAGAAATATGGGGCATTGAGTCAGGAAGTATCTGTTAATATTTATCCTTTATAATGTTTTGCTTCTACTCCTAAAAACAATGAAACTTTTATAGGTTGAAACAAAAATGGTTTAATATTAATTAACAAATTAATATTAATTAATTAGCCAATTAATATGGTCAGTCTTTGGTGAATAATGTAGATCTTGGTTAATAATATTGGAAGTGGGATATTGGATTTTGAGTCATATCTGAGTATCTGACAATAATGCATTGGAATTTTAGTTTTAACCCTCTGATCTCTAGATCATGATGATGTTCTTCAAGATAAGATCTGTATTCTGTTCCCCTTATTCTAGTACCTACCATAGAACATTGCCCCCATGTTTAATTAATAAATAAATTCTTTAAAAATTACCTAATTTTCTTCTCTATAAACTTGCACTTATTTTTTATTAGCCATCATTTCATTTCCTGCCAATTTGGTAACCTCTCTTTGTTTATTTATTTGGATTCTGTCCTCCACAGTTTGCTACACAGTTTTTCCATGTCCTTTTGCTCAGAAGTCTAATTAAATGCTGTTATTTTCCACAAATGTAGAAATATCTGAGAAAAGAAAGGATATAGAAAATGTTATGGAGGTTATTTATTTATTTTAAATTTATTTTTTATTTAATTTTGGCATAACAGTATTCATTATTTTTTAAATTTATTTTTAATTTAATTTGGCATAACAGTATTCATTATTTTTTCACCACATCCAGTGCTCCATGCAATTCGTGCCCTCTATAATACCCACCACCTGGTACCCCAACCTCCCACCCACCCGTCAATTCAAACCCCTCAGATTGTTCATTATTTTTTCACCACACCCAGTGCTCCATGCAATCCGTGCCCTCTATAATACCCACCATCCCAACCTCCCACCCCACCCCCCGCCAATTCAAACTCAGACTGTTTTTTAGAGTCCATAGTCTCTCATGGTTCACCTCCCCTTCCAATTTCCCCCAACTCCCTTCTCCTCTCTAACTCTCCATGTCCTCCATGCTATTTGTTATGGAGGTTATTTAATCAATGATATTTACTTGTGTGTTTTGTTGTCTATAGATGTTTGCATATTTATGGACCAGAACAGAAAAGAATTTAAGTTAGGGCATTGGTGTTACAGTTTTTGCTCAAAAAATGTAATGGAAAAAAATGAGGATATCCTATGAGACTTTTAGTACTTTAAGTAGATCATAATAAATAAATGTAATTAATATTACAATTTAGAACAATATGTAGAGATTAATAACTCTCACCAATAAATCTGTATTAAATTCTTAAAAAAGAATTATCTTTTTTAAGAAAGAAAAGAGGGTAATTCAGAAGCCACTTAAGCACAGGTTTAACAATCTTAGTACCTTTAAAGATCTTGATGAAAATAGAAGGAATATAAAAAACACAGCCAAAGTAAAACATTCATTGCATGAAATATTTCAGATATAGTGTGGCAACACACTAATCAACTAACCAACCAACCAGCCTACCAATAAGCCAAAACTCTAAAATACCAAATAAATGGAGGTTTGTGATAAAATATTATGACAACAGAATAGAGTTATTTCAATTATGCTTAGACAACAGAAGAAAATAACTATGGGGGGATAATGTTACCAGAGAACTAAGAGAATAAAAAAGAGAAAGTTAAACTGCATAGCTCATAATTCTTTTCCTCTTCCCTGCCATAGGAAATAGGGGATGCCAGTAAGAAGACATTGAGTTCCAAAATAAGGTGATTTTATAGAGATTGCTAAAAATTTCTAGATTTTTTAAAATGGAAGATACTGTAGCCTTTTGATTGATATTAACCTAAGATATAAATTTGTAGTAGATTATTAAACAGATCATCAGTATTTTATTTTATTTAAGATTTTATTTATTTATTTGACAGACAGAGATCACAAGTAGGCAGAGAGGCAGGCAGAGAGAACGAGAGAGAGAGGAGGAAGCAGGCTGCCTACTGAGCAGAGAGCCCGATGTGGGGCTTGATCCCACCCTGAGATCATGACCTGAGCCGAAGGAAGAGGTTTAACCCACTGAGCCACCCAGGCACCCCAGATTATCAGTATTTTAAAATATAGGGAGTCTTGCCTAAGATGTAAGATATGTTTAATAAGAATAACCAAAACAAGGGGTGACTGGGTGGCTCAGTAAGTTAAGCATCTGACTCTTGGTTTTGGCTTAGGTCATTATCTAATGAGTACTGAGATCAAGCCCCTTGCATCAGGCTCTGTGCTCAGTGGGACGAGTCTGCTTGAAGATTCTTTACCTGTGCTCCCCCTTCTCAAATAAATAAATAAGTCTTAAGAATAAGAATAACCAAGATGAGGGAAAACATATTTGTTTTTAAATACTTTTTGTATCAAGATATAATCACTAGATGTATATTATTGATTTCAAATATATTTAATACATTTTTTAAAATTAGGCTATATTAGTTATAGGAAGGTAAACTAGGCACATGAAGAATTAATTGAAATATATTATTATACATAAGCATAAAATTATTTCTTACTATAAAAATGTAGAAGAAATAAAGACAGTATGTAATAGTTAAAAATTTCCATTTGTAGAAGCATTCCAAATTTAGCTAATAATCCTTTAATTATTTCACAGTATCAGTGTATAAATGATCTATTGTTTTGTAGCATATTATCTCAAAATTTAGGACCTTAGAACAATAAATTTTTATTATTGTGCAATTTCTGTGAGTCAGGAATCTGGTAATGGCTTAGCTCAATGCCTCTCCTCATGGCATCTCATGAAAAACCTTAATGTTGGCCAGGGCTGTGGTCTTATATGAACATGTGAATAAAGGAAGAACTGCTTACAAGCTCACTTACATAGTTTTGTCAGGCCTCAGTTTTGCCAGAGACATTAGTTCATTGTCATATGCATCTCTTCATAGGGTGATCCATAATAGGACATCTTTTTTTCTCCCAGAATGAAGGGAAGAAGAGGAATGGAAACTACAGTCTTTTTGTAACCTAAACTTGTGAGTGATAGCTTATCATCTTTGTCACATTCTTTCTGTTTGAAGGAAGTCTTATAATCCAGCCCAGATTCAAGAGGTAGAGGATTTATATGGGTGCAAGGACAGTAATACCAGGAGGTGAGGATCATAAGGGGACATCTTAGGTATTGCCTACTAATTATTCACATATTGCCTCAAATTATTCACACCCCCCACATGCAAAATATACTAATCCCCTCTCCATCTTCACAAAAGTCTTATCCTATTACAGTATCATCTCAGAGTCTGAAATCTCATCATAAAAATTAGGTTCAAGAATAGACAAACCTTTTGGCTGTAGTTCAGCTATTCCTGCACAATTATTTTTGTAGACCTGTGAAACTAAAGAGACAAGTCATCTGCTCCTCACATACCATATATACATTTGTGAGACAGGTAAGTGCTTATAGACATTACTATTAATAAAGGGGCAAAAAGGGGAGTCATAAACTTCATTGCTCCATGAAAATTGTCAAATCAACCTGGATAAATGTTGGAAGTTCCTTAATATTCGTCCATGGCTCTCACCTCCACCATCTCAACTGTACTTTATGCATAGGTAGGAGCTGGTTAAGCAGTATCTGAGAACCTGTTGTTTTTAAATCTGATGGTGGTAGAGCTAGAAATGCAGGGCAGGCTGTCAGGTTAAAAAAAAAAATGGGTACAAAATGCTGACACCAAGAATTAGTTGGAACCCAAGAGCACAGCATAAAGGCAATGAGGACAAAACCAAGCCAATATCAATTCTTGTTTCCCCTGAGCTTGGGGGTGTGAATATCCTGCTGCAGATATGATTCTTTGTCATGGAGATTAACATTCACTTGGAGAAGCTGATGGATTGCAAGGAAATAAATTTTTGTTGTTTTAGTCACCAAGTGTGTGGTAATTTTTTGTACCAGCTTCTGTAAACTAATAAAAAAAACCAGTGGTTCTGTATGGTCCCTTATAAAATTGTACCAGTATCTCTATTGGTCTTATTATTGTCTATATACTTTTCAGTGGTTTTAACAGGGGTCAGAATTACATTTCTGAGTTATAAAAGCTGAGGGTTTCTCAATAATTTTAGATAATAGAGGGGATTTCAACCTTATCTACCAGCACTTCAATTTTTTTTTTTTTTTTGTATACCACAACTACTAGCACATGCACTACTAAGCTTATATTCAAATAACTTGATTGGTGTTACCAGATCCAGAAAATCTTCTCACAAATTGATAGTAATATTCTGTGCTTATGTCCAAGATTCAGCTGAAAAATACAATACAAAAAGACATGACCTAATAAAAGGGGTAAAATTATTCAGTTGTTTTAATGGACTCAAAGAAAATATGAGTCATTATGGTGACTGAATTAAATAAAAATGGTGATAGAAGGGGGTGAGGCATAGATTACAATGACTGCATGATTATGTTTTCTATACAGGGCATCTCCCTTCCAGTAATAAGTACTTTGAGATATCAAATGAAAAATCAGGAAGTCTCTTGGGGACCAAGAAAAGAAAAGGATAACTTTGAGAGATATTTCATCTAGGACATTCCTGTACCATTCCTACAACCCAAATCCAATGCCTGATAAAACTGGAAAATTCTTCATGCTCTTTTCAAAATTCCATACTGACTACTCCCTTAAATTAGTAGTTTTTACTCACTTAGGGTACAATGTAATTGATTTTTTTCTTTTTTCTTAGATAAATAGTATTCTTCCTCTGCCTCTCTGAGACTTCACTGATGAAATGGTAAGGAGAGATTCAGAGGCTGATAGTATTATCTACTTCTACCTCAAAGTTCTTAATAATTACATAGGTGAGATCCTAATTTTTTTTATTATATTTGATCCTTTCTAATTTTATCCATTCTTAAAAACTGGGATTTGGGAAGAAAAGGACCAATTCCCCATTATCAGCTTTTGATACCACACAGTAAGGAAAACCAACTTTTATTTTATCAAATCACATGAACACTTCTCTTTGGTTACTACAATTTAAGGAGAACGTTTTCAAATTAGAATACTCAAAGGAAAGCAATCGGAATTATTTTTTTAATTTTTATTTATTTATTTTTTAATTTTTTATTTTTTATATACATATATTTTTATCCCCAGGGGTACAGGTCTGTGAATCACCAGGTTTACACACTTCACAGCACTCACCAAAGCACATACCCAGCCCAATGTCCATAATCCCACCCTATCTCCAAAACCCCCTACCCCCAGCAACCCTCAGTTTGTTTTGTGAGATTAAGA
>NC_081575.1:94792062-94810399 GCF_022355385.1 Mustela nigripes
ACACTGAGCTGTGAGCTTACTGTCGGCTCTGTCTCTGTAGCCGGCTTTCCCATTCCAATACCCGCAAGCTCTGCAACACTCAGACACCCATGATCATTCTGTGACCCTGCGGGACCTGAGGCCACGCTGACCCCGCGTGGGCTTTGCCCCGGTTTAGCCTCTGGAGCGATGTCCCTCAGGGGAACAGACTTTTAAAAGTCTTGATTTTGTGCGCCGTTGCTCCGCCGCTTGCCGGGAGCCGGCCCCTCCCCCAGGGGTCTATCTTCCCGTTGCTTTGGATTCACTTGTCCGCCGGTCCTACCTTTCAGAAAGTGGTTGTTTTTCTGTTTCCAGAATTGCTGTTCTTCTTCTCTTCGATCTGCCGATGGATTTGCATGTGTTTGCAATCTTTAGATAAGCTATCTAGCTGATCTCTGGCTAGCTGAAGTAGTCTCAGCCTGCTACTTCTCCGCCATCTTGACTTCTCCGCCATCTTGACTCCTCCCCTAGCAATCGGAATTTTTAACGACTTGCAAAATCAGGATTTATGAGGATTGATTGAAGGTTTGGGGGAAACCTAAGAAGGCTATTATAACTATATGTTATGTTTTAAGGCTATCACATGGAAAGGAATAACTAAGTAGTAGTGAATAAAATTGTAAAAAATTCAGATTTCAGGTAAATAGAAGGAATAATATTTTTTTAAACAATTACATATATCCAAAAAATCGAATATATTGTAGTGATTTTGCTGACACTAGAGATATTCAAGAATGATCAGATCATCATTTATGTATGTGATATAGCTGATTAATTCACATTATAACATGTATGGACTTGCTGAGTCTAAGGTAGGGATTTTTAACCTGGAATATATGATCCCTTAGAGATCTTCAGAATTTCTTTAAACTACCTATAGTGAAGCAAGATTTTAAGTACACTTCAGGTGTACGTTTTTCTAAAGAGAGGCATTAATCAGATGCATGAAAGAGTCTTGTCTCTTGAAAAAGTTAGAATTCCTTGCTGCAAGTTTTCTTGTAACTCTAGAGTTTCAAGATCATACTCAAGGTAATAATATGCCTTTAGGTATATAGCTCTGTGGTAATTATTTTTTTCTTGTTCTTTTATGAGTTTAAGAAAATTCTAGCTTCTTTTACTCACATTGTTTTTAGTTCCTTTTAGCCTCTGCCCAGCATTTATTTTTTTATTTTATTTGTATTTTAAAAGATTTTATGTATTTATTTGAAAGAGAGAGTGAGAGAAAGAAAGAGAGAAAAGGATCGTGGGGGAGCAGATGGAAAGAAAGAAGCAGACTCCCTGTTGATTAGGGAGCCTGGTGTGGGACAGAATTCTGGGACTCAATCATGAGATTTGATCCTGGGATTCTAGGATCATGACCTGAGCCAAAAGCAGATGCTTAACCAACTGAGCCACCTGGGTGCTGCTCTGCCAAATTAAGTGTTTAATTTGATGTTCATTACTTTATTTGCCATAGAAAAGTAAATAGTTTCTACTTATAATTACTTTAAGAATATCAGTTGTTTATTTTTGAGGTTATGAGGCATCTGTTGCAACATAAAGATATAGAATGAGTTCACATAATATACTCTGTATCTCTGGAGCTTTGAAACTATTAAATAAAAATGATGAATAATTGTCATGATGGACAAATTCATGGGAGATAGATTTCTGAACTGTTAAATATAGCTGAGAGACTGTTAAAAATGGCAATTGGAATGAGCTCAAATAAATTGAAAGATCTTTTTATGAATTTGTATGTGGAAGAAAATGTGTCTCTAAGGGCAAAATTGTTCCCCAGAGTACCCAATATCAAGAACTCTAGTGCACTTTGTATTTCTTTGTAATTATTGCTAGAAGTTGAAGGGCTCTGTTTTCTGCTAGCCACTGGGGAAATCAGATGAAAATGACCTTTAAATAAATAATTATAAACTAGGTTTCATTGCAAACTTCAATCACTTCTCAACTTTTAAATACACTTTTAATATGTTTTTCTGATTATTCTGAAGAGTAGATTTTGAATACATTTGGTCTTTGAAGTACTTTAGAAAGATTTATATCCAGATTCCTCAAATATGTGAAAGAGAGAGGAATATAAACTGATGCAGTAGCTTAAGTAGATCAAGAATAACCAAGAAAGAAACACATTAATTAGGACAAAAAAAAAGTGGCCTTTATCTCATACTTACATGGGTGAAAAAATGATTCTAAATTATAACTTTTCTTCCACTAAATTAGCCAAATGTATATCCAGGGAGATACGGTTTTTCAGCCAGAGATTTACAGACCACTTGGCTAGTTATCTTATCTCCATCAGGATAAGTGGGTAGACTGGGGCTTAGAGGTGGGCTGTTGCTTCTTTCCCCTTTCATCAAAAATAAGAACATCTGTAATCATCACAGCAGGTTGCTGACCTGTGCCTCTTGGATGGTGTCCAACAAAGACCTCCATTGGGCAAGGCTTGGATAGCCTCACATGTGGAGAGTAGACAATTATTGAGGATGGCTGAGAGAAAGAAAATTCTGAGTTTGTAAAACAAAAATAGCCCACACTGTACAATAAACTAGAATGTGCAAGATGAATAGCAGCATCGAAATGAGGTATACTTATGGATAAACGTAGAAATGTATTTTATAAGAAATGCATTTTAGAAGTTCAGAGGTTAACACGATAATTTCCATGATTATTACTTAACAGTGTAGTAAGTAGTAATACATTCATGTCTAAGCTGTAGCTTAGTGTCTACACACAGGGGAATGGTTTTGGAGAGAACAGGGAGTGGCATGGGGGTGGGCTTAGTTCATATTTTATAATGAGATAAAGTGATAGGCATTTAGTAACTGTGTTCATGTTTGAAAACAGACAGTATTATTATGTGACAGGGAATGGAATGACAGACAAACCCAGGGAGAGAGATATGAAGAAAGAGGAAGCAAATTATGGAAGAGAATGTAACTAAAAAGTATTTTAAAAAAACAGAAAAGAAAGAGAGAAAAGAAATGAAAGATAATAGAGGCATTAAAAAAAGAATGAAAAAAGTAATTATTTTCATGCTTAGTTTGTATCTGTACTGATGTGTTTCTCATATTGCACCTGCAACCCTAATTTCCTTATTAGATTACCTGCACTAGTGTCAACTGTTCCTTTAGGGAGAAAACAGGCAACAAATTCTTTTTATTCATTCATTCATTCATTCATTCATTCATTTATTTATTTATTTGACAGAGAGAGATCACAAGCAGGCAGAGAAGCAGGCAGAGAGAGAGGAGGAAGAAGGCTCCCTGCTGAGCAGAGAGCCCGATGTGGGGCTTGATCCCAGGACCCTGGGATCATGACCCAAGCCAAAGACAGAGGCTTTAACCCACTGAGCCACCCAGGCGCCCCAGCAACAAATTCTTTTTTAAGGATAGTTTCAGCTAGGCTTCCACTGTACTCTCAAATTATAAACACAAGCTATCATTTACATGGGATAAAGGATATATTTTCTTTTAAAGTTCCATCAGAGAAGACCTGCAAAAAGAAAAATATATATTGTTCAACCATAGCTATGTTCCAATCATTCTTAGAGATTTGGTCGTAATGTTTTCTCTTAAGCAGCATTAAAATTCACAAGTAGATGACCTCTGAATTACTTGCCCAGATCCTTTACTCTAAGTGGGTTTTCCCTAAGTCTTCTGTATATCCACCTGGACTCACAAAATATACAGTTAAGACAGGGTTTTTCATCTTTTGTCTCATACTCCAGATTCTGAACCAACACTAAGGTTTACTTTTTCTCCTTGTGTATACCATAGAGGTAATGACATGAAAGTTAGAAAAAGATCTGAATATGAATCCCAGTTCTGCTTCTCATTAGCTCTGTGATCTTAGAAATTTATTCAATCTCCCTATAAAATGCCAGGAATATGAGATAACTTGAGGTATTGTTTTGATTATTAAACACTTAAAGAACATACCAGTAGCACAATGTGTGACACATAAGTGTTTAATATATATGGACAATTGTTTTTATTCTTAATGGTATTCTCTATTCTCTAGCTAACCTTAATAGATTGTTCCTTCACTCTGGCCAGGGTCATCATATTTTTTCTCAAAGACACTTTTAACTGTTTGTAGAATTGGTAGTGGAAGACAGGTATCTGTCTATTGTGTTCAATATCTGGAAGAAATAAACAAAATATAGGGAGGCCTTCTACATAATACTTCAATACTTCCAACAACGTCTGTTTCAGTTTACCCCTAAATTATTATAGCAGGCAATAATATGAAATCAAATGGAACGTAATCCTTAAAAATGCCCAGTTATATTATTTTTAAAATTTTAAATGGTATGTTGCATGGAGATAGTTGTAAATTCACATGAGGTTGTAATAAATAATAAAAAGAGGTTCCATGTACCCTTTATCCAGTTTCCCCTCATGGTAACACTTATAAAAACTATGGTACTATATTAAAACCAGGATAGTAGCATTGATGCAATCCATGTATCTTATTTATATCTCCTCAGTTTTATTTGGTCTGATATGTATGTGTGTTTGTATGTGTGTATTTGCCCATGTTTGTATGTTTATTTAGTTTTATACAGTTTTACCTATGTGTACATTTTTCTATCTAGGACTACAGTCAAGAAACTAAATAATTATATATCACCTCAAGACTTCTTTGTATTGACTTTTGACAACCACCACCTGTCTTCTCACTGACTACACTTATTTTTTTCTAGAAAGCACTAATCTCTTCTCCGTTTCAAAAGTTTGTCATTGTTTCCTCTTCACACATTAATGATAATTTTTACAACAAAGTAGAGACTGGGAATATATATAAATAAAGTAAGAGTATTTCCCTTTAGAGGAAGAGTCCTGGCTACAAGAAGGAATGATTTTAACACTCATGCATTATTAATATTTTCCCAGATTACCATAAATAATATTTGACTCTACTATATATGTAAAATAATTATATGGCCTCTGACACATAGTTATCATTGGTGAGTGCTCTTTACTTGGGTCATTATCATATTATTATTACTATAAATAATGAATATTATGTATAATTTTTTCTTGTACTTCCTTAAATACATGACTACTTTCATGCTACTGTGACTGCTTTCTTGAGTATATGTTTGTTATTATTCAATGGCATAACTTTTATCTCCAAGACCTAGATTTTAAAAGTGCTCTCTGAACGTTTTCCTTTCTCCTTATAGTGGATATAGTGGGTTATAGTGGATGACATCAGGTAGAGTCCATATCATTCCTAAGGATGGACTCACTCATTCTCCCAGCTGCTCATCGTCTTCAGCTGTAGTGAATATTTCACTCATTATAAACCAGTGTAGTATTTAGTAACACACTAATCTCAGGTGAAAAGACAGCCTATCTTATATTAAAAAAGATGTACCCTCAAATATGAAATAATTTTTACAAAACCATTGAATACATTCATTCTGTTAAATCCTTGAAAGTGCTTATCTACTTAAACTGAATACTTGGTAAAAGAATGGATCCCTAATTTCTTAGTTGACCTTGAAATATCTGAATATTTTTGGTCTTATTTATCTTCTTTTTGTTAAACATTTATGTGGTGAAAAACTGACTTGTACACATTGAAAAATTATTTTGTATTATTTTATGTGGACTTTTATCTACAAAGAGTATACTTGTAATAAGAAAGATTTTAATGCTGTTTTATGAAATGCAATTTTTTAAAAAGTTGTGTTGTTATGATTAAAACTTTAAAAAAGTTTTATGATTATTATGATTAAAAATTTAGGGGATACCTGGGTGGCTCAGTCGGTTAAGTGTCTGCCTTCAGCTCAGGTCATGATGCCAGTGTCCTGAGATGGAGCACCATTTAAGGCTAACCACTCAGTGGGGCCCTGATTCTCCATCTCCCTCTGTTTATAAAAAATTAAAAATTAAAAAAAAAGATAGAGGCAAAGTCTTTTTCAACATCAGAATCATAAGGAAACTAATCCAATATATCTTATCATTTTTATACTATAGCATTTTCTTCCAGATGCTTAAAATTGCATTCCATTAATTTGTTTCTTCTTACTGAATCCTTGACTGATGCTACATGAAGCAGGGAGAATAAAATATGACCAATTTCATAATGATACACCACTCCAGGAATGATTGGACTACAGAGAAGAGCTTCAGTGTGAACATCTATAAGATGGTGATATATGGCCTACATATGAATACACAGTTTTAGTTAAGAATCTGACATGATGTAGCATTGTGTTATATCTTTTAGACAGGATGTTCACCTTAGCATGTCCCCTTCATAGTCATTTTCTGCCTTCCATTCTCAATAAAGCATTTCCTTAAATAAAACATTATCAAGTTTTTATGCTACATCTACTTGACATCACATTTTCCAGCCACTCTATAAATGCTCCTATCACTTTGTTCTTTCCTAATATAAATGTTTTCTTTTAGCTTCTACATACCTAATATTTTCTAAATTACTCTAATAATGTAGTAAAAAATTTTCTGGAATTGGAATGAGAATATCCATGCCAAATTCTACTTTAACTAGGGTTTGAGAGAACATGGGCAATTCACTTAAACCTTGAGTTTTGGTATCCTCATTTGGAAAATAAAGATGACATCAATCTACCTTACAGAATCCTTATATTAAAATGTTAACTCATATAAAAGTAATTTGTATAATAACAGTAAAATGATATACTCAAAATACATGTAATACAGGTGTGTCTTACAATCAATGTAAAAAATCATTATATTGTATACCTGAAAAAAATAAGGATAAAAAAGTAATTCTGATTTTGAGCCTTTGTTTTTGTGCCCACTTATAGCTATCATTAATTCTGTGATGCTTTCTACCATCAAATGTTTCATAGAATCAAGGAATTACAATATATATGTATCTGAGATAAAATGCTATTTAAAGTCACAGTTGACACAGACATGTTTGCTTCCTAAAATTTCAGCATAATATCACTCCCAGGTATGTGGCCTTTTGTTAAAGAAAATACCTTGATAGACTATTATGAACATGATAGAAAAAATCTTTAGGGCACTCTCTGGAAGCCCTTAAAGAGAAGTAGATTATTCTGTGTAATGAAGTATCAATTTTGAGCTACACAAATTGTCCAGGAAAAAGACAGTTATGGACTTCAGTGGGTGAAAGGATGGCTTCTACAAAAGGTGAGACACAGAGGAGAGATTCAGGATCAAAGGGGAAAGAAAATGAAGCCAGAGATAAGGAAGAGAAATGTAAGATATCCAGGGATCCTCGAGAATAATATGTACACTAGATTTTATACTGTGTAAAGTATGATCAGTTTTATTTCAATCTTAAAGTTCAAAGTGACTCCAGCAGGTTACAGGACACAGAGCATCTTGGCAGTAGATACCTGTGTCACATTGGACTCTATCATTCAGGAGATTTATAATTTTATTCTATTTCTGTAGCACCATATTCAAATGGATACTAAGAAACATGTTTTTAAAATACACTACCATGTAAAGATAAATACTTAAATTACAAAAAAGTGGTCATCCATATGTAAGAAAATGTATAACCATTCAGATAGCTAAATTAGCAATGTCTAATACCAAAATTGGCAAAGAAGCAATGAAAGAATTGGAAAGGATCTACCATTTTAACTAAAATCTATTATATATTTGAATTAGCCTATAATCTTTAGAAAAAATTAAAAATAAAATATAATTACCTGTTCTCTGTGTGTTGAGTTTGAGAAGTTCTTTATAGATCCTGGATATAAATCTTTTGTCTGTACTGTCATTTGCAAATATCTTCTCCCATTCCGTGGGTTGCCTCTTAGTTTTCCTGACTGTTTCCTTTGCTGTGCAGAAGCTTTTGTTCTTGATGAAGTTCCAAAAGTTCATTTTCGCTTTTGTTTCCTTGCCTTTGGAGACATATATTGAAAGAAGTTGCTGTGCCTGATATAGAAGAGATTACTGCCTATGTTCTCCTCTAGGATTCTGATGGATTCCTGTCTCACATTGAGGTCTTTTATCCATTTTGAGTTTATCTTTATGTACAGTGTAAGAGAATGGTTGAGTTTCATTTTTCTACATATAGCTGTCCATTTTTCCCAGCACCATTTGTTGAAGAGACTGTCTTTTTTTCCCACTGTATATATTTTCCTGCTTTGTTGAAGATTAATTGACCATAAAGTTGAGGGTCCATATCTGGGCTCTCTACTCTGTTCCACTGGTCTATGTGTCTGTTTTTGTTCCAGTGCCATGCTGTATTGGTGATCACAGCTTTGTAGTAAAGCTTGAAATCAGGTAAAGTGATGCCCCCAGTTTTGTTTTTCTTTTTCAACATTTCCTTAGCGATTCAGGGTCTCTTCTGATTCCATATAAATTTTAAGATTATTTGCTCCATCTCTTTGAAAAATACCCATGGAATTTTGATCGGAATGGCATTAAAAGTATAGATTGCTCACGAATGGATAAGTAAAATGTGGTCCATATACACTATGGAGTATTATGCCTCCATCAGAAAGGATGAATACCCAACTTTTGTAGCAACATGGATGGTACTCGAAGAGATTATGCTGAGTGAAATAAGTCAATCAGAGAGAGTCAATTATCATATGGTTTCACTTATTTGTGGAACATAACAAATAGCATGGAAGACATGGGGAGTTAGAGAGGAGAAGGGAGTTGGGGTAAATTGGAAGGGGAGGTGAATTATGAGAGACTATGGACTCTGAAAAACAATCTGAGGGGTTTGAAGTGGCGGGGGATTGGGAGGTTGGAGTACCAGGTTGTGGGTATTATAGAAGGCATGTATTGCATGGAGCACTGGGTGTGGTGAAAAAAAAATGAATACTGTTATGCTGAAAATAAATAAATTAATTAAAAAAAGTATTGATTGCTCTAGGCAGTATAGACATTTTAACAATGTTTATTCTAACAATTCAAGAGCATGGAATGGTCTTCCATCTTTTGTGTCTTCTTCAATTTCTTTCATAAGTGTTCTGTAGTTCCTTGAGTACAGATCCTTTATGTCTTTGGTTAGGTTTATTCCCAGGTATCTTATGGTTCTTGGTGCTATAGTAAATGGAATTGATTCTCTAATTTCCCTTTTTGTATTTTCATTATTAGTGTATAAGAAAGCCACTGATTTCTGCACATTCACTTTGTATCCTGCCATGTTACTGAATTGCTGCTGTATGAGTTCCAGTAGTTTGGGGGTGGAGTCTTTGGGTTTTCCATATAAAGAATCATGTCATCTGTGAAGAGAGAGTTTGACTTCTTCATTGTCAATTTGGATACCTTTTATTTCTCTTTGTTGTCAGATTGCTGTTGCTAAGACTTCTAATACTCTGTTGAACAAGAGTGGTGAGAATGGGCATCCTTGTCATGTTCCTGATCTCAACAGGAAGGCTGTGAGCTTTTTCCCATTGAGGATGATATTTGCTGTGGGTTTTTCATAGATAGATTTTATGAAGTTTGGGAATGTTCCCTCTATCCCTATCATTTGAAGCGTTTTAATCAGGAATGGATGCAGGATTTTGTCAAATGCTTTTTCTGCATCAATTGAGAGGACCATGTGGTTATTCTCTCTTCTCTTATTGATTTTTTTCTATCACATTGATTAATTTGTGAATGTTGAACCATTCTTGTAAGCTAGGGATGAATCCCACCTTGGTGTAGCCACTTTGGAGAACAGTGTGGAGATTCCTTAAGAAATTAAAAATAGAGGGGTACCTGGGTGGTTCAATGGGTTAAGCCGCTGCATCCAGCTCAGGTCATGATCTCAGGCTCCTGGGATCGAGTCCCACATCTGGGCTCTCTGCTCAGTGGGGGGCCTACTTCCCTTCCTCTCTCTCTGCCTGCCTCTCTGCCTACTTGTGATCTCTCTCTGTCAAATAAATAAATAAAATCTTTAAAAAACAAGAAATTAAAAATAGAGCTTCCCTATGACCCTACAATTGCACTCCTGGATATTTACCCCAAAGATACAGATGTAGTGAAAAGAAGAGCCATCTGTACCTCAATGTTTATAGCAGCAATGGCCACGGTCGCCAAACTGTGGAAAGAACTAAGATGCTTTTCAATGGATGAATAGATAAGGAAGATGTGGTCCATATACACTATGGAGTATTATGCCTCTATGAGAGAGGATGAATACCCAACTTTTGTAGCAACATGGACAGGACTGGAAGAGATTATGCTGAGTGAAATAAGTCAATCAGAGGGAGTCAATTATCATATGGTTTCACTTATTTGTGGAGCATAACAAATAACATGGAGGACATAGGGAGATGGAGAGGAGAAGAGAGTTGAGGGAAATTGGAAGGGGAGATGAACCATGAGAGACTATGGACTCTGAAAAACAACCTGGGGGTTTTGAAGGGGCGGGGGGGGGTGTGGGAGGTTGGGGGAGCCAGGTGGTGAGTATTATGGAGGGCTCATATTGCATGCAATGGAGGTGGTACCTAAACAATGAATTCTATTATGCTGAAAATAAATAAATAAATAAAATAACAAAAACAAATAAATAAATTATAATTGACATTTAATAGTAAAATGACTGATATAAACATTAAAGAGAAAACATTTGGAAAAAAAAGAGAAAAGATTTGTTATTTATGTGTCCTAAAATGTAAAGTGAAAATATTTAGATATAACTGCCATATTTTCATGAAATTATTTTTCCTTAATTTGAGGGCTCTTTTTAATATTTTTCTGTTTTTAATAGTATATTTTATAAAATCTTATATTGGAAAATATAACTTAATACTGATATTTAATCTCAGTATTTAAAAATTAAGTTTTTGAGTGAAAACATTGGAAAAGTTTTTTCTAACATATCACACAAAATATACACAATATTGCAAATATTAAATTGAATTTAGTGTCAATGTTCTCCTTTGTGTTAGTATATTTAATTCTGAAAACAATAGTTCTTGAGATTGGCAAATACAAGATTTATAATATATATCCCAGGTATATTATTTTAAATAGGAATTTTCATTTTCTATATCTCAAAATTCTTTTCTTTTAAAAATTATGTTCAATTAGCCAACATGTAGTACATCATTAGTTTTTGATGTAGTGTTCAATGATTCATTAGTTGCATATAAAACCCAGTGCTCATCACATCATGTGCCCTCCTTAATACTCATCACCCAGCTCATATATACAAAGGAATATTACTCAGTCATCAGAGAAAATGAATACTTTTCATTTGCATCAGCATTGATGGAAGTGGAGGGAATTATGCCAAGTGAAATAAGTCAAGCGGAGAAAGACAATTACCATATGGTTTCACTCATATGTGCAATATAAGGAATAGCACAAAAGACCATAGGGCATTGGAGAGAAAACTGAATGGGAAGAAATCAGAGAGGGAGATGAACCATGAGAGTCTCCGGACTCTGGGAATCAAAACCCTTTTTTTTAAAGATTTTATTTATTTATTTATTTGGCAGAGAGAGAGATCACAAGTAAGCAGAAAGGCAGGCAGAAGGAGAGGGAAAAGCAGGCTTCCTGCTGAGCTGGGAGCCTGATGTGGGGCTTTATCCCAGGACTCTGGGATCATGACCTGGGCCAAAGACAACCGCTTAACCGACTGAGCCACCCAGGAGCCCCCAGTAGACACTTCTGAAGAGCACAGATTTCGGAATCCGGTCAGACCCGTGTGGGCTCAGATACTTGTCCCACCACACACTAGCTTCTCGTCCTTGGGAGCAGCGCTCAGACTCTCTTGAAGGCGTTTGCCTGCCTGTACAATGGGGCGTCAATGCATTTCCTTCGGGCTGCTGGGAGGGCAGGTGAGGAGTGGGGCAGCTGGCGTTTAGTCTGGCTCATTGGAAGCACTTGGTAAGGAGCCTGTGCTTCTTCAGTGATAGTCAATGAATGAATGATTTTTCTATTCTCGATACTCCCCACGGTAAGTGTGGTCACCATCTGTCACCGTACAACGGTATGACAGTATCACTGACTGCGTTCCCTGTGCTGTAACTCTTAATCTCTGTGACTGAGTTTCTAAATCAGGTTTGTCTCCTTTAATTCCCTTTACCTAGTTCATTCATTCCCTCTGCCGCCCACCTCCCCTCTGGAGCCAGGGTGTTCTCCGTGTTTATGAGTCGGTCTGTTTTTTTGTTTTGTTTTTTAAGTTTCACATAGAAGTGAAATCATATGGTATGTGCCTTTCTCTCCCTGGTTTCCCTTAGCCTAATACCCTCTAGGTCCATCTGTGTTGTTGCAAATGGCAAGATTTTATTCTTTTTTTTTTAAATTTTTTTATTTTTTATAAACATATATTTTTATCCCCAGGGGTACAGGTCTGTGAATCACCAGGTTTACACACTTCACAGCGTTCACGAAAGCACATACCCTCCCCAATGTCCATAATCTCACCCCCTTCTCCCAAACACCCTCCCCCCAGCAACCCTCAGTTTGTTTTGTGAGATTAAGAGTCACTTATGGTTTGTCTCCCTCCCAATCCCATCTTGTTTCATTGATTCTTCTCCTACCCACTTAAGCCCCCATGTTGCATCACCACTTCCTCATATCAGGGAGATCATATGATAGTTGTCTTTCTCTGCTTGACTTATTTCTCTAAGCATGATACGCTCTAGTTCCATCCATGTTGTCGCAAATGGCAAGATTTCATTTCTTTTGATGGCTGCATAGTATTCCATTGTGTATATATACCACATCTTCTTTATCCATTCATCTGTTGATGGACATCTAGGTTCTTCCCATAGTTTGGCTATTGTGGACATTGTTGCTATAAATATTTGGGTGCATGTGCCCCTTTGGATCTCATTACCAGATATTGGTCTATTCAGGTTGTCAGTTTCTTCCTGATTCAGTTTTGGAAGTTTACAGATTTCCAGGAATGCATCCCTTTCATCTAGGTTGCTTAACTTACTGGCATATAACTGTTGATAATAACTTCTGATGATTGTTTCTATTTCCTTGGTGCTAGTTGTGATCTCTCCCTTTTAATTCATAATTTTATTAATTTGGGTCCTCTCTCTTTTCTTTTGGATTAGTTTGGCCAATAGTATTGATCTTACTAATTAAAAAAAAAAAACAGCTTCTAGTTTTCTATTTCATTGATCTCTGCTCTGATCTTGATTATTTCCCTTCTTGTGTGTGGGGTTGACTTAATTTGTTGTTGATTCTCCAGTTCTTTAAGGTGCAAAGAAAGCTGGTATATTTCAGATTTTTCAATTTTTTTGAGAGAGGCGTGGATGGGTATGTATTTTTCCCTTAGGACTGCCTTTGCCGTGTCCCGTAGGTTTTGGACTGAAGTGTCTTCATTCTCATTGGTTTCCAGGAATTGTTTAAGTTCTTCTTTGATTTCCTGGTTGATCCAGTCACCAAAATGTGGAAAGAACCAAGATGTCCTTCAACAGACCAATGGATATAGAAGATATTGTCCATATATAAAATGGAGTATTATGCCTCCATCAGAAATGATGAATACTCAACTTTTGTATGAACATGGATGGGACTGGAAGGGATTATGCTGAGTCGCATTAGTCAAGCAGAGTCAATTATCATATGGTTTTACTTACTTGTGGAGCATAAGGAATAACATAGAAGACATGAGAGATGGAGAGAAGTGAGTTGGGGGAAATTGGAGGGGGAGACAAACCATGAGATATTGTGGACTCTGAGAGACAAACTGAGGGTTTTGGAGGGGAGGTCAATGGGGGGGTTGGAGGAGCCTGTTGGTGGGTATTATCCTGTCTTCACTATAATACAAATTCCTGGTGGATTTCTTCTTTTTACTGCTGTAAGTGTGTAACTTAATTGCTCTTGACATGTATGTGTTGCTCAATAAATATTTCTTGATAAAGTCAATGAATTAATTCAACCTTTTTTTAAAAAAAGATTTTATTTATTTATTTACAGAGAGGGAAGGATAAATCACAAGTAGGCAGAGAAACAGGCAGAGAAAGGGAGAAGCAGGATCCCTGCTGAGAAGAGAACCTGATGGGAGGCTCGATCCCAGGACCCTGAGATCATGACTGGAGCTGAAGGCAGGGGCCTAATCTACTGACCCACCTAGGCACCCCTGAATTAATTCAACCTTGAGAAATATTTTTTCTGGGTAGCACTGTGATAACTACTATAAAAGTCTTAAGAAAAAGTCCGATAGAACTGAAAATGAGAGAGTAGCAAGTCATCTTTTGTCTCTTTTTTATTTACTATTGGATGAATCTAGGATATGTATGTGATTGTTGCTTTATTAACTGGAAACCAAATTCCTGCTGCCGATTTCTTTTGGAAAGTAAACTTTATGAAGATGTATTATAAATTTTCTTTCCTGTTTAGAAGTTTCTTTATCTTATTACACAAAATTGTACAAATTGAAGCTGTTAAGAATTTTATAGAGCCGTCTGGTCTGGTTTGAAACAGTTTTCCCTCATCACTCCTTGACTCCTGTTTCACCATTTAACTCACAAAGCAAATTGAACAGAAGAGCAGATGGAGTTACAACCTGTAGATGTTTCATTAGTGTCTTCATTATTCAGAGGCACTCATCTACATTATTCCAGACAGAGTCCTTTCTAAAGGACTAAATCTGATAAGTTAATATACTCAAATCTTGTCATGTATCTCTGAATTTCTTTTTTGCCCTTAGAGTATTTTGTACATTTTAGTTCTTGATTTAAAGACAAGAGGATAGCAGTGGGCAGGACAAAATTGCCTTCTATACAATAATTTGAAATTCTCAGGGTTTCAGTATTGCAGAAATGTTAAGCATATTACTCCATAACATCATTATGGCATCAAGCCATTGACTGGAAATTTGCATTTGTTCATGCTTAAAAATTGCTCTTGCACAGACAGTCCTACTCTCCTCCTACTAGTTGCAGTTATTTTCCATAATTCTGTGTGTACATATTCATTGTGATTTTTCATTACTTTAAATGTACACATTATACATTAACATTTAGACTATACATCTGACTTCTATAAAACAAAAATAGCTTTTTAAAAAAAGATTTTATTTATTTAATTTACAGAGAAAGAGAGAGAGCGCGCGCGAGAGAGAGCAAGTGCACAGCAGGGAGAGGGGCAGGCAGAGGAAGAGGAAGAAGCAGGCTCTGTGCTGAGCAGAGAGTCTGACATTAGGGTCCACCCTAGAGCCCTGGGATCATGTCCTAAGGCAAAGGCAGACACTTAACCAACTGAGCCACACAGGCACCATAAAACAAAAATAGTTTTTATTTATTCTTTTCAAAGATTTTAATTATTTAATTATTTATTATTTGAAATAGATACAGAGAGAGTGAGAGAGAGCACACAAGTGGCAGGGGAGGAGGGACGAGGGAGTGGAAGAAACAGGCTCCCCAGGGCCCCCTCCCCTCTGAAACCCTTAGTTTTTTTCCTGGGGTCCATAGTCTCTCATTGTTCATCTCCCTCTCTGATTTCTCCCCCTTCAGATTTCCCTCCCTTCCCCAATGTTCATCTGTGCTATTGCTGATGTTCCATATTTGAGTGAAACCATATAACTGTATTTCTCTGACTTATTTAGCATAATCCCTTCCAGTTCCATCCATGTCAATGCAAATGGTGGGTTTTCATCTTTTCTGATGGCTGAATAATATTCCATTGTATATATGTACCACATCTTCTTTATCTATTCATCTTTTGAAGGGCTCCTTCCAGTTTGGTTATTGTGGACATTGCTGGTATGAGCTTTGGACTGCATGTGCCCCTTCCCTTTTAAAAAAATTAACATATAATGAATTATTTGCTCCAGGGGGACATGTCTGTGAATCATCAGGCTTACACATTTCATAATACTCACCATAGCATGTAACCCAACACCCAATTCCTAACACCTCCATCAACCCTCAGTTTGTTTCATGAGATTTCCTCATGATATCTCTATCATTGATAAGGTCCATGCAGTCTAACAGAGTGGTTGTATGAGTTCTAATAATTTATGAATTCTAATAATTTGGGAGTGGACTCTTTTTTTCTCCACATAAAATATTATATCATTTGTGGAGAGAGAGAGTTTGAGTTCTTCTTTGCCAATTTGGTTGCCTTTTATTTCTTCTTGTCTGATTGCTGAGGCTAGGACTTTTGGCACTATGTTGAACAATAGTGGTGAGAGTGGGCGTCCTTGTCATATTCCTCACCTTAAGGGAAAAGGTCTCAGCTTTTTCCCATTGATAACAATATTCACTGTGGGCTTTTCAAATATTGTATTTATGATATTCAGGAATGTTCCCTCTATCCCTATACTCTGAAGAGTTTTAATCAGGGGCTGATGTTATATTTTGTCACATGGTTTTTCTGCATCAGTTGAAAGGATCATATGGTTCTTGTCTTTTCTTTTCTTAATGTGCTCTATCACGTTGATTGATTTGCAAGTATTGAACCACTCTTGCATCCCAGGAATAAATTCCACTTGGTCATGGTGAATAATCCTTTAATTCCCCCCCCCCCTTTTTTTCTTTTTTTAATTTTTTTTTATTTTCAGCATAACAGTATTCATTATTTTTGCACCACACCCAGTGCTCCATGCAATCCGTGCCCTCTATAATCCTTTTAATGTACTGTTGGATCCTATTGGCTAGGATCTTGTTGAGTATTTTGGTCTGTAATTTTCCTTTATGTTGGGGTCTTTAACTGGTTTTGGGATCAGGTTAATGCTGGCCTCATAGAAGGAGTTTGGAAGTTTTCCTTCTGTTTCTATTTTTTGAAACAGCTTCAGGTTAATAGGTATTATTTCTTCTTTAAATGTTTCATAGAATTTTGGTAGAAATTTGGTAGAATTTCCCAAGGAAGCCATCTGGCCCTTGACTTTTATTTTTTGGGAGTTTTTTGATTAATGCTTCAATTTAATTACTGGTTATTGGTTGTTAGTTCATTTCTTTACTGACATTTCCATGTGGCTTTGAATATTGCTTTTTGGTCTGAAAATTTCTTCACAGATTCTTGCAAGTATGAAAACAACTGTTTACTAGGATTAGATATTTTGTAGGAAACAATAAACTAATTTATGAAATCTTACATACTACAATATCAAGAGATTTTATGTACTATAATGGTTTCTGTGTTTCTACTACTTTTTTTTTCTATTATGGCATTTACCTTAATTATGTAGTTATTAACATATTAATCTCATATATTTTATTCTTGAGACTATGCTTGATCTTAGAACCTAGTCTTTTAGGTTCTTAATAAATTATATTCTTGTTAGTGAATACGTGATTGTTCTATTTCATGCTAAAGATTTTCTTTGTAAACTTCATGTTAGGTTTTACCATCTATAGATAGTTTTGTTCTGAGAGATACACACTTATTTTGTAATGTTCCCTTCATTTCTGGCTTCAAACTTTAATTTTATACCTGAAACATAGTACAGAATTATTAAACATCTCTCCATAACATAATGTATTGGATTAACCCCCAATGGATGTTTTAATTCCTGTAATAAAATACATTTTAGTTGTAATAAAAAATCCAGATGTCAGCCTTCTAGCAGAGAAAAACAGTTAAACTTGTGTATTCTTAGATATTTTCTTGGTTATGAATTATTATCATCTCTCTTGAGTTTAAGGGCCTAAAAAAGAGAAAAATTATGCCAAATACTTTTTTTGAGATGTCATTTTTTTAGTATCCTAAATGAAAAAAAACTTGAAATTTCTCACATAGGGTGAAACACAAATTTAATTTATATGCATTATAATCTCTCATAACTCTGGGAGGAAAATACACTGATATGCATTCTAAGTGCCTTGAGGTGTAGGGCAACAATATTTTTAAAGTCAGCATGAGTGAGTGTAAAAAGAATATTACATGCTTTGTTAACATTGAAGTCACTGATGCCAATGTAAGTATATTCAGTAGACTAAATGTACTTAAAATTTGGTTTTGGAAAAGAAGAGAAATAGAAGACTTAACTACATAAAGTCGAAATGTAGTTCAAAAATATGTCCTTATTGATTTTTGGTAGGTAAAAATCATGGTGAATTAGTGATGTTATTAGACATCATTACTCACTCAGCCTTTCTTCTCCAACATCCACCAGAGAGGCAAAGGAAATGGGAAGGAAACCAATGTACCAGACTTTGCTGGCTTATTTTGGAAGCGAAACCCAAATGCAAAAAATTTTTGGTTAAGGAAGTGCTTTCTCTAGAAGTGTAAAATTTCTAGAAATAATGCATACATACAATTATATTTAATTAATGTTAGAAACAAGTACACCAAATATATAAAAATCTCTATGAGATTTTATTATAGGATTATTTGCTCCAGCTCTTTGAAGAATACCGGTGGAATTTTGATCGGAATGGCATTAAAATGTCTATACTGCCTAGAGCAATCTATACTTTTAATGCCATTCC
>NC_081575.1:94835399-94882946 GCF_022355385.1 Mustela nigripes
TTCTGTTCAGCTCTTTGTATATATCATACCATTCCCTTCTGGCTTGCAAAGTTTCCACTAAAAAAAAAATAAGTCTGACAGCCTTTTGGGGATTCCCTTATATGTAACTGTCTTCTTTTTTCTTGGTGGTTTAATTTTCTCTTTATCACTACTTATTGCCATTTTAATTACTATGTGTGTTGGTGTGGGTCTACTTGAGTTGATTTTGTTAGGGGCTGTCTTTGCCTCCTGGATCTGGATATCTATTTCCTTCCCCTGATTAAAGTAGTTTTCAGCTATTATTTTTTTCTGCCCCATTTTCTCTCTTTTCAGCTTCTGGGATTCCTATAATATGAATGTGATTGATTGTGATTACACTTTATAGATTTGCGGAGTTCCTTAAATCTATTCGTATTTTGCATAATTTTTTTTTCCTTACCTGCTCAGTTTGATTACTTTCCATTACTCTGTCTTCTAGGTCACTAATCCATTTCTCTGCTTCCTCTAGTCTTCTATTTGTTCCATTTAATATATTTTTAATTACATTTTTTGTGTTATTCATCTCTGACTGGTACTTTTCTTATGTTTCCTATCTCTTTGAGGGAGTCTCACTGATGTTCTCCACTTCTTTCTCAAGCTCAGTATCTTTATGACCATTACTTTGAATTGTTATCAGGCATATTGCACATATTTGTTTCACTTTAGTCTCCTGATGTGGTTTTGTCCTGTTCTTTCACTTGGGACATACTCCTCTGTCTCCTCATTTTGTCTAAATCTTTATGCCTGTTTCCATGTGTTAGGGAAGTCAGCTATGTCCCCTGATCTGTCCTGTAGTGTTCTGCAGTACAATTCCCCCTGTTCACCAAAACCTGTCACTTCAGGGGTGTCCCCCATATGTGGTGTGTGTACCCTGCTCTTGTGTTCTGCCTGCTTTTTCCTTCAGTCCACCTCTTCTGGGACCTTGGCTGTGTGGTCAGGGCATGAACTTTTAACAGCTGCACCCTTAGATAATGTGTGCATTGGCAGGTGTGGTGTTGGCAAGATTTGTGACAGTGTTGTAGGGGAGAGAACACAGAGCACAGTGACTGAGGCAAAGGTGACTAGGAAGGGTAGGTCTGCCAAAGCTCAAAGAGGTGGGGCTTGGTGTAATTAAGTTAGGGAGAATAAATGTGGGTACTGTGCTATTTCCCACAGGTGGTCATGTGTTTAGTTGGAGGGTGGGGGAAGAATATGATGTCTGCCAGCTCCTTTGTTCATGGAGAAGTCCCTCAATGAACCTTGCCCCTGTGGGACATGCTGTGAGATGTATAGATAATGCTCCCTCCCATGTGCCCCGGATGTTTCTCAAACTCTTGCTTCTATGCTGTCACTCTATAAGCTGTTTGTAGTGCTTTCTCTTTAAGTGTTGGGACTCAACTTCCTGTTGTTCTCTGGGCTCTCCCAGAGCCAAGGCCTTTGATTTTTAAGATTCTAGGGTTTAAGTCTTTCTGCTTATAAGAACTCATGAAACTCAGCCCCTCTAGTTTTCTAAGTCATGTGTTCTGGGGATTCATCTTCTTTATCTGGGCTCTCCCATGTGAAAATCTGTTTCTCTCCTTTCTTTCTGTTTGTGGCTCCCTCCCATGCACTGATGGCTATAGTCCCTTTAGCTCCCCACCTCATCTCTGCCCTCCCTACCCTCTTCACTGTGGCCTTTTCTCTACCTTAACTGTGGACTTTGTTCTGCCAGACTATGGGTCATCTTCTGTGTTATTTACACTACTCAGAGTGTTATCTAGTTGTATCTGTAGGACAAAGTGAACTTAGGATCCTCTTATTCTGTGATCTTCATCCCCTTCCTCCTGTTTATTTAAATACTAATTTGGCTTGATCTGGCTGGCTAAATATTTTTCTCTTCTCTACTGCAATTTTTTTGTGTCCTTCCTGAAACTATTTATTCAAGAAGGACCTCTCTGAAAATAAAAATATTTTCTTTCAATGACCTATGGGGAAGGGCCATGTCAACATTTCAGTAAAGATAGAGAATGCATACTTCTGGTTTGGAAAAAGAATTAGCAGTTGAACTTAAACCACGTATTGCCATACTCTTACACCTATCATTGATCTGGATTGTCACCACTCAAATTTTGAAGTTGTTGGTGCTATATGTCACCAATGGCTAGGTTGGGGGGATATAAGGTCATATATATGTAGTGATCCCAAAAACCAAATGCACTTTTTAAAAGTTCAAACTTTGTGGGGATTGATGATATCCTAAACTGAAGTCGTGACACTTTTATTAAACTTCTTAACACAATTTATCTACCACTTCACTGATTAGCATTACCCCAATACAAATGTCATGCATCTTTTTCTGACTTCTCCCGCCTTCTAGACATACAGATCCATAAAATACCCCAATTCTAATGTGAACCCTCATGTGACTTTACTTTGGAATTTCAGACATTTACCAGGTTCTTTTTGCAGTGTTATTCTAGGAATTCTAAAGTTATTCTTGCATGTTCCACAAAGAAGTCCTGATTTTGGATTGTTACTTTTTGGACTCCTACTTCTCTATATTGGAGAATCACTTCTTGCCTTGATACTGATTTTCCCTCATCTATTATTGCTATACTCCTATGGACACATGCTTTTCTCCATACATGGACATATGTCCAGACTTTTATTTCCCAAAGCAGAGCTATAAAATTTAGCAGTCTGTGAAACCTTACTGAAACATTGGAGATATCAAACACTGTCACCATCAACAACAACAGAGCCAACTTAAGACTATGTAAGGAATAACTGCTTCCCAAGTGCATCGGCCAAGGAACCCCACACATTTCCTAAATAAATCTATCTATCCTTAGCTTTAGGTGTGACATAATACTGTAGAAGCCATCTTGTTTCTTCCACATGAGAGATCAGACTTCAGTCCTAAGTTTAGAGGAAACCAAAGGCAGAAAAAAAGTCATTTAGTTTTCAAAAGGGAAAGATGTCTTCAAGGGCCTCAGAAATGTTTACTTTGCAAGTAATGAAGATAAAATTTTATTTGGAATTTTTCATAAATTTTGATATCAACTTGAATTATCAGTAGTTTTTCTTTGTTTAGATCAAATATCTGGTCTCAGTCCCTATATAATGAATCAGAATTCCAGGTTGTCAGTATTTCTGACAAATTATCCATGTTATTTTCATGTAGAACACATTTGAGAGCTGCTACAGATTACTGTGCAGAATAGCAGACTCTTTGTTGCCTGGGTCTTCACTAGAGACTATTTGTCTAATATATGTATAAATATTTTACCCAACATAGGAGCCTCTACATCTTAACCTCCAAATAAATGCACATTGCTGGTAGGGTTTAACTGATGATTTCCACCTGGAAATGGAAACTACAGGAAGTATCTCTATCTTCATAATATATGTTACATGTCTTATAGGGTTTGAATGACCAGCGAAAGGGTGTTTTTGACCAGATGGGAGGACTGATTCACTTGTCTCTATTATTAAATATATCCTCTTCTTTTTTTATAGACTGCACTAAACTTAGATTTATTTCCATGAATGGAATTAAAAAAAAAAAAACTTGTTCTTCTCAAGGGACACTCCTTTTGAACCTTGCTCCTTTCTGAAAGACATGGTATATAATCATTTTCACACTATGACTCTCATTTAGAGAACAATATCAGAGGATTAAGATCTTAGAGTCTTTTTTTTTTAAAGATTTTATTTATTTATTTGAGAGAGAGACAGTGAGAGAGAGCATGAACGAGGAGAAGGTCAGAGAGAGAAGCAGACTCCCCATGGAGCTGGGAGTCCGATGTGGGACTCGATCCTGGGACTCCAGGATCATGACCTGAGCCGAAGGCAGTCGTCCAACCAACTGAGCCACCCAGGCGTCCCAAGATCTTAGAGTCTTGTCAGCTTCTGGTTCAAGAGTCTTCCTAGATTTTCTATCTTCTCCATCCAGAATCCTTCAGGTCTTTGAGACAGAAGTAACTGTGTTAACTCAGTCTGTTGGCTTGGGTAGTTAGGGTGGCTTATTTCTCCAGTTCCTACTTTTGGTTCTTGTTTCAACCTCTAGCATTTCACTGAGCATACAAAAATGGTCACAAAGTGGAGTCTTCAAGATAATTAACAAGATTTACCTGAAAACTCATTGTTATCACGTACAAAACATCATCTCTGATTTACCTATGTGTAATCAAAACATTTGTTAAAACATTTGTTTTATGTGTCCTTCAACAGAATTAAGGAGTAGTTGAACATCTAGAGAAATAAAAGAAAACAGCATTTAAATCAACACACTGTTGGCATTTCCCACAAACCCCACCCTGTTATAAACATAACAACTAAACATATTTTTATTTGTCAAAACTAGAGTGATTTATGGTGTTTTTAAAAAATTTTTCTACGTGTATAATTCCCTACACCCTTATTTTTCTAACAGTTTAAGTCATCCTAATCCAATAGGGTCAAAATCTATCTCAAGTGTGATCTTCTTCATTCCTGGAATTGTAAATTCTTTTTCCATAACTTATGGTTTACAATACTATTGAGATTATTAAATGAAGTAACCTTCATTAGCTTTATTCTCTATTATTATTTGAAATCTATCATGAATACAGGAATTGTCACGTTAGCAAGAGTGTTGACTCTAGCATAGCATAGACTTCAAAGACCAGAGTGAGGGAGTGAATATACGATGTAGTGAAAGGTAGAAAATGACTAAATTTTTCATAAGTCCATTGGGCATGTATATTAATTTTGGTTGATCCTACCAACTCTATTTGTCTTAAGTGAATGCTCATTTATCTTCACAGTTTAACTTTTGTTTCTGTTCTGAAATATGGTGTCTAATATCAGTTATGGTATTCTAACCAAGACTAATGATTTTCTAGATCAAATAATTCTCATGCACCAGCTTTCTAGAGATGATTTTTGTCTTTTCTCTTCAAGAAAACACCTTCATTCTTTTTGTAACCTTGATTTACAAGGCCACCATATGTAATTATGGAAGTTGGGTTTTATGAAAATCCAGAAGATGTCATTCACAAGGACTCTTAAGTGAGTGGCAACACACAGAATTGTGGAACAAGCAAGTTACTCAATCATAATGATTGCTTTCAAGGTCTTTCAACTAGAACTATTTGCCACTGTCTAGTTTGTGAGTAAAACTATAATGAGTTAAGATATATTTGTGTGACACTCAGACTATATCACTAAGTCCAATGTATTAACTCATCATCCCAGTAAATTTATTTCTAATTAAACTTATTCAGTATTTGTGTCATGTTAGTTCTTACAAGAAAAAAAAATTCTTTTACCATCCATTAGAGGACCTCAGGGTAGAAAGAACTACAGTGCGTGTTTATGTGACTCCTAACACAGGGCTCCTCTCTTTTTCACTAGGAGTTTTACTTACAGTTGACAATCTGTGGGGGTTGGGAAAAAACAGTGGTAGACCTCACCTGACTTAACCCCTACTCCTTCCTTAAAAATGTTAAGTTAGATCTGTATTGTTAGCTTGTTCCTTTGACAAGACTTTGAAAGCTGCTCTTCTATGACCTCCTGTGTGCTGCACTCATTCATCTTCAACTGATAATTCAGCTCTCACTACAAACACACAGAGATAGCACCTAGCAACATCCAAATACATATTTCCTACTGAAAAGTGAGTTTCACATGATGGACAGAATTCTAAAAACGGTCTCCACAAGATTCCCATCCCCAAGTTGTTCAGTAGCTTTAGGTTTTGTACACATCTGATGAATCATTGAACACTACATCTAGAACTAATGATGTACTATGCATTGGCTAATTGAATTTAAATTTAAAAAAAAACCTAGTCTAAGTACTTTCGTGAAAGGATTTTTTAAAATTTAATTCTAGTCAGTTGTCTTTAAAACATGGAGATTCTAGGGTTAGACCTCACCTAAATCCCTTTAAAAGAAAAGCCTCCTCCAGCTGGTGGCAAGGAAGAAATCAGAGAAATTTGCAGGCATGAGAAAGATTTGATAAGCTGTTATTTGCTTTGAAGGTAAAGGAGGCTATAGCCAAGGGTTAGAGAGCAATGCTCAGGTAAAAAGCAAATGGGAAACTCAACCTTATAAGGATAGGACTGAATTATTCCAATTGTAGGACTGAGATTGAGAGAAGAACCCAAGAACCAATTGAAAAGACAGCCTGACCAACATCTTTGAACTCTTGTGGGACCCTGAGCTAAGCAGTACATGAATTTCTGATCTGTAGAAATTGTGAGAAAACAAATGACTGTATTTTAAGCTCTGAGTTTATGGTAATTTGTTATACAGTGTAGTTAACTAATGTACCTATGAACTAGGTTCACCTAACATGATACTATTATTTGTTATGAAATATGTGTAATCTATTTTTTTCTTTCTTTTCTCTTTCTCTCTTTAAAAAAAATTTCTTTTCTGTTTACAGTATAGGACAGTTTCTCTGTCCTCTTTGCTGCTTTGAATGTGCCCATACGATTGTGTCATATTTTATGCATGGTAAACTATGTCACATCCTTCATTTATAGCACAGTATTTGTGCATCATTTTCTGAGTGCCTGATATATGTCAGAAACAAAAATGAATTTAAAACGAGAAAAAAACACTTTATTGTCTTCCAAATAAACATGTCAATTTGTTTAAATCTCTCTAAAGATCAACAGATTAGCATAAGAAACGAGGTCTAGAGATTATTTATTAAAGGATAATTCAGAGCATACATTTGGTAAACAATATAAAATTTTTAATTAGTGTAATTCCATCACTTAGACCTAGAGATGCAAAAGGGCTGATGGTAAATAAGTGAAAATTTCTAAAAGTTGTTTATTCCTGATTTTATGCCTCATAGATAATTTGAATGAAACATTCAGTGAACAATTATTCTTACCATTCTGAAATGGTTAGAAACAAAATACTGAAACAAAATACTGCCATATCCTAGGCATCTGCTGTCTTTGAGGAAAATCCATGTCTGTTATTACCTTTGGCACAATCTTCAGTGAGAGAAACAACTGGCTAAAATACATTGTTATATAATTCAATGATCTGAAAAGGCCAGTATACTTGTTATTGAAAGAGAGTCTGTGACAATTCTTAGAGTGTATTAAATTGCAGATGACCATGGATAAAAAATGTGTAATTTGAAGAACTTGTTAAAAAATTATATATAGATTATATGAGAGAATTATTCAAATGTAATGTGCATGGAAGGATAATGGGTTATAGGGTATTTATATGGATTTAGAATTTAAATAATAAATTATCTTTCTAGGTTTTTCTTCCCTACCTGTAAAATGAGAGGCTAGATTTTGTGAGGGTCCCTTCAACTTCCAAAATCGAAAGATTCTAAAAAAAAAAAAAATGAACAAAAATAAAAGAAAAAAATCCAAATTAATAAAAAAACATAAATCACTTACATACAGTGCTTTAAACCTAATAATTTAATCAAGCACTCAACAAATATTTATGGCTTTATAATAAATTATTTAAAATGTCTTTGGTTATCCTGCCTAATGATTCATGTTTATAAAGCAATCATAGTGCCCCCAGTCCACTACTAAAGAATAAAGTGTTATCCCCTTACTTAACACTTATTAAACAGACCTTAAGTTCTTAGACTCTCACAAGTTTGTCATTCCACTTCTGGCCCTGACTCTGTAATTAAGAGGATATTACCTAATGAACTTGTTCCAACCTGTATTTTTCTAGGGCTAAAAAGCCATTTCTACTCATTCCTTTATCTATTTTAGTGCTATGTTAAATTCATTCATTCATTCATTCATTCATTCATGTTTTGCTAATCAAACAAATGAAGAGACAAAATTATTGAATGCCTAACAATTGCCATTGGTCTTATCTTGCTTACCTCAGAAATAGACCGAGGCAGGGCTTCAGGTACATGTGTTTTACTGAGAAGTTTCCTGAGGGAAAACATACAAAAGGGATTTAAAAACCAAGCCCATCAAATATGCAGGTTCACCCCAAATCTGGGGTTCACCAGGTCCACTAATGTGGGGGTAATAGGGGAGCTCTGGAGCAGAAATTATACCACAGGGTTTTCCTGCCTTGAGACAAAGAGGTTAGCTTTGTGTATCCTTGTATCAGTTAATCACTGTTGATGTGCAAGGGGGAGGGCTGATGGAGGAGCATTACCTCTCAGATGAAAGATTAGCCCCTACCAGCTGAGGGGGATTCTCTGGCAAATTAAATTAATTAAATTAATTAAATTAAATTAAAGCCAACACTCACAGCAGTGTTGGTATATTAGTCTAGCAGTGTAAGTCTGGGTAGGGCTCCAGATGATAACTGTTACAGTCTACCCTTTGCCCTTGCATTGAACAGATCCATCTGTTTTTCAATTTAAATTTACTCCATCCAGGCATTGCCCTTATAAATTCTATAGTCACAATTCCTGGAGATATGATTCAGAAGATGAAGTTTAGTGGGATGAGCTATCTCCATCACTCCTGTAGTTGGTTCTGAGCCCATAACTAATAAATCTTCCCCTTCCACATGTTCTAGATTTTCTTTTCACTGCTATGAGGAGACTTGCCTCATTTGGTAATCTAGATGATCCTTGAGGAAGGTTAACCACTGGTTATTATGCCATTTTCAGGTATTATCTGCTGTACTTGTCTATTTGCTTTTATTGATTTTTTAAAATTTTTTAATTTTTAAAAATTTCTCAGTGTACCATAATTCATTATTTATGCACCACACTAGTGTTCCATGCAATATGTGCCCTCCATAATAACCACTACCAGGCTTGCCTAAACTCCCACACCCAGCCCCTTCAAAACCCTCAGAATGATTTTCAGAGTCCATAATCTCTCATGGTTCGTCTCCCCCTCCAATTTCCCCCAACTCCCTTCTCCTCTCCATCTGCCCATGTCCTCCATATTATTTGTTATGCTCCACAAATAAGTGAAACCATATGATAATTGACTCTCTCAGCTTGACTTATTTAACTCAGCATAATCTCTTCCAGTCCCGTCCATGTTGCTACAAAAGTTGGGTATTCATCCTTTCTGATGGAGGCATAATACTCCATAGTGTATATGGACCACATCTTCCTTATCCATTCATCTGTTGAAGGGCATCTTGGTTCTTCCCACAGTTTGGTGACCATGGCCATTGCTGCTATGAACATTGGGGTACAGATGGCTCTTCTTTTCACTACATCTGTATCTTTGGGGTAAATACCCAGTAGTGCAATTGCAGGGTCATAGGGAAACTCTATTTTTAATTTCTTAAGGAATCTCCACACTGTTTCCCAAAGTGGCTGCAACAACTTGCATTCCCACCAAAAGTCTAAGAGGGTTCCCCTTTCTCCACATCCTCTCCAACACACATTGTTTACTCTCTTGCTAATTTTGGCCATTTTAACTGGTGTAAGGTGATATCTCAATGTGGTTTTGATTTGAATCTCCCTGATGACTAGTGATGA
Organism: Mustela nigripes; assembly: GCF_022355385.1. NCBI lineage: Eukaryota > Metazoa > Chordata > Mammalia > Carnivora > Mustelidae > Mustela > Mustela nigripes. Next base: position 94,844,826 of record NC_081575.1, read on the forward strand.
TGAAGATTTTTTCATGTGTCTGATAGCCATTTGTATGTCTTCATTGGAGAAGTGTCTGTTCATGTCATCTGCCCATTTTTTTGACATGATTATCTGTTTTGTGTGTGTTGAGTTTGAGGGGTTCTTTATAGATCTTGGATATCAGCCCTTTGTCTGGAGTGTCATTTTCAAATATCTTCTCCCATTCTGTCGGTTGCCTCTTTGTTTTGCTAATCTCTGCTGATATTGAAAAAGTTACTGCCTATGCTCTCCTCTATGATTCTGATGGATACCTGCCTCACGTTAAGGTCTTTTATCCATTTTGAGCTTATTTTTGTGTATGGTGTAAGAGAATGGTCGAGATTCATTCTTCTACATATAGCTGTCCAATTTTCCCAGCACCATTTATTGAAGAGACTGTCTTTTTTCCACTGTACATTTTTTCCTGCTTTGTTGAAGATTATTTGACCATAAGTGGTCCATATCTGGGCTCTCTACTCTGTTCCACTAGTGTGTGTGTCTGTTTTTGTGCCAGTACCATGCTGTTTTGGTGATCACAGCTTTGTAGTAAAGCGTAAAATCAGGCAACTTGATGCTCCCAGGTTTTTTTTTTTTCAACATTTCCTTAGCAATTTGGGATCTCTTCTGATGCTGTACAAATTTTAGGATTGTTTGCTCCAGCTCTTTGAAAAATGCCAGTGGAATTTTGATCAGAATGGCATTGAAAGTATAGATTTCTCTAGGCAGTAAAGACATTTTAACAATGTTTATTCTTCTGATCCATGAGCATTGGATGCTCTTCCATCTTTTTGTGTCTTCTTCAATTTCTTTCATGAGTGTTCTGTAGTTCCTGGAGTACAGATCCTTTACCTCTTTGGTTAGATTTATTAGCAGGTATCTTATGGTTCTTGGTGCTATAGTAGATGAATCGACTCTAATTCCCGTTTCTATATATTTTTATTGTTAGTATATAAGAAAGCAACTGATTTATGTACATTGACTTTGTATCCTGCCACATTACTGAATTGCTGTATGAGTTCTAGTAGTTTAGGGATAGAGTGTCATGTCATCTGTGAAAAGAAGGACTTTGAATTTGACTTCTTCATTGCCAATTTGAATACCTTTTATTTTTCTTTGTTGTCCAATTGCTGTTGCTAGGACTTCTAATACTATGCTGAACAAGAGTGGTGAGAGTGGGCATCCTTGTCGTGTTTCTGATCTCCATGGGAAGACTGTGAGCTTTTTCCCATTTAGGATGACTTTCACTGTGGGTTTTTCATAGATAGACTTTATGAAGTTGAGGAATGTTCCCTCTATCCCTATCCTTTGAAGCATTTTAATCAGGAACGGAGAGCTTTGAAGCTCTCTGGATTTTGTCAAATGCTTTTTCTGCATCAATTGAGAGGACCATGTGTTTCTTCTCTCTTCTCTTATTAATTTGTTGTATCTCATTCATTGATTTGTGAATGTTGAACCATCCTTGCAACCCAGGGATGAATCCCACCTGGTCATGGTGGATAATCTTTTTAATGTACTGTTGGATCCTATTAGCTAGGGTCTTCTTGAGAATCTTGGCATCTGTATTCATCAGAGATATTTTTCTGAAATTTTCCTTTTTGGTGGGTTATTTGCCTGGTTTGGGGATCAGGGTAATAGAGTTTGGCTTCATAAAAATATTCTGGAATATTCAGGGATCAGGGTTTGGTTTCATAAAAATATTCTGGAAGTTTTCCTTCTGCTTCAATTTTTTGAAACAGCAACAGGAGAATAGGTGTTATTTCTTCTTTGAAAGTTTGGTAAAATTCCCCAGGGAATCTGTCAGGTCCTGGGCTCTTGTTTTTTGGGAGGTTTTTGATCACTGCTTCAATCTTGTTACTAGATACTGGTCTATTCAGGTTGTCTATTTCTTCCTGGTTTAATTTTGGAAGTTTATAGTTTTCCAGGAATGCATCCATTTCATCTAGGTTGCTTAACTTATTAGCATGTAACTGGTTTTTTAAAGATTTTTATTTATTTATTTGACAGATAGAGATCACAAATAGGCAGAGAGGCAGGCAGAGAGAGAGGGAGAGGAGGAAGCAGGCTCCCTGCTGAGCAGAAAGCCCAATGCAGGGCTCAATCCCAGGACCCTGGGATCATGACCTGAGCCGAAGGCAGAGGCTTTAACCCACTGTGCCACCCAGGTGCCCCAGCATATAAGTGTTGTTAATAATTTCTGATGATTGTTTCTATTTCCTTGGTGTTAGCTGTGATCTCTCCATTTTCATTCATAATTTTATTAATTTGGGCCTTCTCTCTTTTCTTTTGGATTAATTCGTCCAATGGTTTATCGATTTTATTGATTCTTTCAATAAAAACCAGCTTTGAGTTTCATTGATGCATTTTACTAAATCTCTAGTTTCTATAGCATTGATCTCTACTCTAATCTTTTTTTTATTATAATTTTTTATTTTTTATAAACATATATTTTTATCCCCAGGGGTACAGGTCTGTGAATCACCAGGTTTACACACTTCACAGCACTCACCAAAGCACATACCCTCCCCAATGTCCATAATCCCACCCCCTTCTCCCAAACACCCTCCCCCCAGCAACCCTCATTTTGTTTTGTGAGATCAAGAGTCACTTATGGTTTGTCTCCCTCCCAATCCCATCTTGTTTCATTTATTCTTCTCCTACCCACTTTATTTCCCTTCTTGTGTGTAAGGTTGACTTAATTTGTTGTTGATTCTCCAGTTCTTTAAGGTAGAGACAGCTGGTGTATTCTGGATTTTTCAGTTTTTTTGAGGGAAGCTTAGATGTCTATGTATTTCCCTCTTAGGACCACCTTTGCTGTATCCCATAGGTTTTGGACCGAAGTGTCTTCATTCACATTGGTTTCCATGAATTGTCTAAGTTCTTCTTTGATTTCCTGGTTGATCCAAGCATTTTTTAAGCAAGATGACTTTTAGCTTCCAGGTGTTTGAATTCCTTCCAAACTTTTCCTTTTGGTTGAGCTCTAGTTTCAAAGCACTGTGATCTGAGAATATTTAGGGAATAATCTCAGTCTTTTGGTATTGGCTGAGCTCTGATTTGTGACCCAGTATGCGGTCTGTTCTGGATAAAGTTCCATGTGCACTTGAGAAGAATGAGTATTCTGTTGTTTTAGGGTGGAATGTTCTGTATATATCTATGAGGTCCATCTCGTCCAATGTGTCATTCAATGCTTCTATTTCTTTATTGATTTTCTGCTTGGATGATCAGTCTATTACTCAGAGTCGTGTGTTAAGATACCCTACTATTAATGTATTCATATCAATATGACTTTTTATCTTGATTAACAGTTTTCTTACGTATTTGGTTGCTCCCATACTAGTGGCACAAATATCTACAATTGTTAGATCTTCTTGATGGATAGTCCCTTTAAGAATTATGTAGTATCCTGGGGTGCCTGGGTGGCTCAGTGGGTTAAAGCCTCTGCCTTCAGCTCAGGTCATGATCCCTGGGTCTTGGGATCGAGCCCCACATCGGGCTTTCTGCTTAATGGGGAGCCTTCTTCTCCCCCCTCTCTGTCTGCCTCTCTGACTACTTGTGATCTCTCTCTCTGCCAAATAAATAAATAAATAAATCTTAAAAAAATTATGTAGTGTCCTGACAGGATCTGCTCTCTAGGCAGAAGTGGTTCGTTGAGATGCCCGTCCCAGTGGGAGGCCCCACCCCTAACTACCCTGTCTGCGCCATGGAGCCTGAGCCAGTGGCCCAGAAGCAGCCCTGCCCATGGAGGTGAAGCCTCTGGGCCTCCAGGCTCAACATGGGCGGCTCTGGGGGACCGTGGGCCAACTCCCCCAGGCCTGAGCCAGATGGCCAATATTCCCTTTGTAGAGGTAGCTCCTTCACATTTTTAAAACCTGGCTCCCATTGCGACTTCAATTTAAAAAGAAACCGGAGAGCGAAAGATGATGATGTCATTAGCCTTAACAGCGTTGATTTAAAGAGAGAGAGAGTGTGAGTGGGAGGCACAGAAGAAGAGAGAAAGAGAATCTTCAAGCAGACTCCCCGATGAATGTGGAGCCCAGCGTGGGGCTCAATCCCAGGACGCTGAGAGTTACAAAACCTGGTCAGTAACAAATGGTGAATCAGACAAGATTCATGGCCCTAGAAGATGAGATCATCCACTGAGAGAACATGCAGGTATACTTCATTGCTGATTTCAAGTTTTGGATATTGTCATCTGTGAAGAGAGAGAGTTTGACTTCTTCATTGCCAATTTGGATACCTTTTATTTCTCTTTGTTGTCTGATTGCTGTTGCTAGGACTTCTAATACTATGTTGAACAAGAGTGGTGAAAGTGGGCATCCTTGTCTTGTTCCTGATCTCAACGGGAAGGCTGCAAGCTTTTTCCCATTGAGGATGGTATTTGTGGGTCTTTCATAGATAGATTTGATGAAGTTCAGGAATGTTCCCTCTATCCTTATACTTTGAAGCATTTTAATCAGGAACGGATGCTGGATTTTGTCAAATGCTTTTTCTGCATCAATTGAGTGTGTTTTATTGCTAATTCTTTCCTTAATTTTGCCACCTTTCTAATTTTGATTTATGCTCTTTTATGATAGTCTTGTAATATTTGTAGTTTTTTGTTAGCATGTTTTTCTACCATGCTTTTATTTTTTGTAGGGATATTACCTTTTCCCTTATAACTTTTTCCTTTTGAAAATTTCATATGGGATTTGACTGTGATTTTTTTCTATTGGTCATTACCACATAAAAGGGCTTTAGAAAGGAGGAGTGAGTCAGGAGAGCTTTTCTAGCTTTATAACTCTAAACTTCCTTTTCTGTTGTCTTTAACAAATAATAAGGGTAGATACACTTTGAGTTCTCCAGGACCTGTTTTCCTCCTCAACTTTTATCAGAACTTTCTCTTTTCCTGGGTGTCTGGCACCTCTATTCCACTTGACTTGAATCTGTTCCTAGAACTTGTACCACAGGGTAGGGCTTTGTCCTGGAAGAGAGTTTTGAAAGTCCTAAACTCACGTGTTCCTGCCATGAGCCCCTTACTGCTACTCTTTAGTAGATAAAACCCTTCCCAGTTTCAATAGCTTTGGCCACAATGACCTGCCTTAACTCTGCAGCTGCAGCAAGTAGCTGTCAGTAGCTTCCAGATTCTTCTCTAGTCAGATGTGGCAGATATTTTATTTTTCTCTTTTCTCTTCTGATGCTATATAAGTCTTAGAGTTGTTGATAGTTTATCCACATTAACTTGTATTTTGGGATTCGTGGGAATGTGTTCCTTGTCACACGGTGCTGTACATATTGACCTTGGGGTTTTGGTTTTACTGTCCTTGTTCTGTGTATTTTCATGGAAGAATTTGGAAAAATTGTAAAACTATGTCGCTGCCATCACCTTAGTCTCAGAATTATGACTTCTGCATTTTGTTCCCAGTGGTGAAAAGCAAATTTAGCTTTCTTCTGAACCCAATATAATTTTAGCAGATTTTATTAACATTGAATTTACTGGAATTATTTGAATTGCTATAATTTTTAGCATAGATTGTATATTATGCACTGATACTAATACTCATCAACTAGCCAAAGAAAAACTTTTTACTGTCCTTCAAAATTTGTCAAGTTCGGTGCAGTGGTTATACATTTGCATATACTGTTGCTATGTTCTTCAAACTGTGGAGTTATACTCAAGAAAAAAATCCTTATAAAAGTTTGGTGACAGGGAGCCTCAGAGGCTCAGTCATTAAGTGTCTGCCTTCAGCTCAGGTCATGATCCCAGGGTCCTGGGATCAAGGCCCACATTGGGTTCCCTGCTCGGTGGGAGACCTGCTTCTCCCTCTCCCACTTCCCCTGCTTGTGTTCCCTCTCTCTGTGTGTCTCCCTCTGTCAAATAAATAAAATATTAAAAAAAAAGGAATTATGTAGTGTCCTTTGTATCTCAGACTATAGTCTTTAGTTTAAAATCTAATTTATCAGATATGAGAATCACTACCCAGCTTTCTTTTGAGGTCCATTGGCATGGAAGATGCTTCTCCATCCCTTCACTTTCAGTCTGGATGTATCCTCAGGTTCAAAATGGGTCTCTTGGAGCAACATATGGATGGGTCCTATAGTTTTATCTAATCTGCAACCCTGTGGGTTTTTTCTTTTTAATTTCTTTTCATTGGTTATGCACCACACCCAGTACTCTATGTAATATGTGCCCTCCATAATACCCACTCCCTGGCTCCCCCAACCTCCCACCCCCACCCCGCCCCTTCAAAACCCTCAGGTTGTTTTTCAGAGTCCATAGTCTCTCATGGTTCATCTCCCCTTCCAATTTCCCTCAACTTCCTTCTCCTAACCCTGTGTTGTTTTTATGGATGCGTTTAGGCCATTCACATTGAGAGTGATTATTGAGAGATATGTTTTTATTGAAATTGTGTTACCTGTGAAGTCTTTGTTTCTATAGTTCCCATATATTTCTGTTCAATGATATTCTTGGGTTTTTTTTCTCTTTTATAGAACACCCCCTTAATATTTCTTGCAGTGTCGGCTTTGTGGTCACATACTCTTTTAAACCTTGCCAGTCTTGGAAGCTCTTTATCTCTCCATCCATTTTGAATGTCAGTCATGCTGAATAAAGTATTCTTGGCTGCATTTTCTCATTTAGTGCCCTGAATACATCTTTCCAGCCCTTTCTGGCTTGCCAGGTTTCTGTGGACAGGTGTGATGTTATTCTGATGGCCTTTCCTCTGTATGTAAGGATTTCTTTCCCCTAGCTGCTTTCAAGAGCTCCTGTCTAAAATTATGATTCATCATTTTCACAATCAGGTGTCTCAAGGTCTTTCTAGAGTCTATGATCTTGGGGGAAGACCTTTCTTCCTCTAGTACATGAATGCTAGTTCCATTCGCCAGGTTGGGAAAATTTTCATGGAGAATTTGTTCAACTACATTTTCTAGTCTTCTTTCTTTCTCCTCTCAGGGATTGCAATAATTCTGACGTTGGAACATTTCATGGCATCATTTATTTCCCTAATTCTATTTTCATGGCTTCTAAGCTGTTTGTTCCAGGCTTCCTCCTGATCCTTCTTCTCTGTTTGTCCTCCAGATCACTAATTCTATCTTCTGCCTCAGTTACCCTAGTTTTTAGAGAACTTAGATTAGATTGGAACTCATTCTGAGCATTGTTAACATCCCTGGTGGCTTTTACTTCTGCCCTAATCAATTCCATTTTGTCATCAAAGGCTTTCTTTCTTAGCTATTGCCTGGGTAATTGTTAGTCTGAATTCCCTTTCTGACATACTGTCTATGTTCATATCCAGTAGCTCTGATGGAGAGGGCCCAGTCTCTGAATTTTTCTTCTGTTGGGCATTCCTTCTCCTACTCATTTTGGTGAGAGATGGCTGAACAGATGTGTAGCTGAATGTATCAACCGTGGTGCAGGCAAGGTGCACCCTGGTCCACTAGCATCTTCTGTTCCCATAGAGATCCAGAAGTGTGTAATTCTAATCTCGGGCTGATTTCATCGGTGATCAGAGTTCTTTGGTAGGTAATCATCTCACTTTAGGGGATAGGTAGAAAGAGTGCCTCCAACTTCTACACCATCTTGTCTCCTCCATCTATTTACTTTTAAAATTGGCCAGGGAAACATCAGGAGACTGCCAGAAAAGTCACCTGAGTACTACTCAATGTATTATTACTTGCACACACTGATGTAGCAGCAATCCTTTCCCTTCCTGATTATCATGGTGATTTCCCTTGCCAGTACCATGACTACTGTCTTTTAGCAAAAGAGCCAGAAGTGTTTAGGCAGGGATGATAGCTATATGTTCAGTGAGTTTCTTATTGTGCCATCTGCTAAAAATGCTTGAACCTCTGGGAACCAGGATTTTCAGACTGACTATGGCTATTCCTTTCCTGCCTGCAGATCCTCAACCATCACTACTATCTGAAAATTCAGATTATTTGATTTCCAGAAATGGCATTCTACAGAATACCATTCTGTATTGGAATGGTATTCTGTAGAATATGGTATGCTTGGAAAAGCATACCTGGGGTAAGTAATACCTGATAAATTGGACTAATGCAGTGATTTACAGAATGCTTAAATGGTCCAAGTCCCTTTAATCTATATAGTGTTACTTAAGAAAGCCCAGATTACTTAAAACCCAGGGTAAGGCTGATAATGTAAACTTATGCAAGTCTCAACTGAATATGAACTGCTTCTCATGTGCCTTTGTGATAGGGATGAAAAAGAACGCATTCACCAGAGTAGGGCCCCACAATACATCCCAGAGACTGTGCTAATTTTCTTTAGCAAAGATGCCATGTTAGTAGAACAGATGCAATTGAGTTTCCTATTTGCTTTAATTTATAACTAGTCCAGTGTTTGTAGGGGTTATGTCTATTAATTAAGTTGTATTTGAGTATGCCACTAGTTTTAACTTTTTCCCCTATAATGAGGTATTTTTGAATAATCATATTGTCTGATATGGTTGATTATATTAGAGATTCTCACTTCACCATTCTCACTATAAAATGTCTTACCTCACATATCAAGGAGCTGATATAAGAGTTCTCCCAACTATCAAGTAAATTCATTTCAGTTATACATTTTAAAACTGGGAAAATAACTATCAAGGGGGTCCATGGACTCCTTTAATTATCTAGCTCCCTTAATGCCCCATTCTAAATGGGCTATGACATTTTAAAAAATAATGTCCATTTATTATTTTAAGCTTTTTCAAAAGTTACAGTATAGTTCCTCTTCATTTGAATATTGGACTTAGTGAATTGCTTTGAACAAAAAGAATGTGGTGGAAGTGATGGTGTGTGACTTCTGAACCTAGGTCATAAAGACATTCATACCTTGCTCACTTGGATCACTCACTCTGGGTAAAGCCACCAAGTAGGGCATAAGGACACTCAAGCAATCTTGGGATAGATCTGTATAAGAAATATTTGAGGCCTTTCAGCAACACCCAGCAACAATGTGCCAGTCATATGAGTTAGATCCTTCAGATCCAGTTATGCCTTGAAATGACTGCATCCCTTGCTAATCTTTTAACTGAAACCTCAGGGGAAACCCTGAGCCAAACAACTCACCTAAGCTTCCTGTAAATTCTTAAGCCAGAGAAACCATGAAGTAATAAATGATTATTGTTTTAAGCCATTGAGTTCTTGGGTGATTTAGTAGGCTAAAAGATTTGTCTGATGTTGGCAATTTGGGCCCCTGTGTATCATCCTATTTCCAATCATCCTTGAAAGATCTTGGTATCTTCCTTTCCCCACTGCTTGACCTTACTACATGGTCATAGGTAGCATTAGGGAAGTACTGGGGAAATTGCTAATAAATCCACTTAAGGTGGTGCAAGTTCATTTTACATGGGGACACAGTCTCTCTATCAGCAGTAAGTACCAAATCTGAGAATTGGTTCAGTCCCAGAGACTGCAAGGGACTATGACTTTTGGAAAGGGCAGTTTTCTTTAGCCTCCTGATAATCAGTCTTGGATTTCTTTTGATTGTGGTTGTCTACTGATAATCTTGTTGGTTGCTATGTATCTTCACACTAGGGATGTCATAGTTTATTAAGTATTTCCTTAGCTTTTTTGGCAGCCAGTTTGACTTTGTTATTCATTGCTATAATTGTGCCTAACTGTGACAGATAAGAACCTCAACCTGGCCTCTAATATCTTCAAATCCTACCTTCACCCTTGTTATCAGGGGCCTAGTTTTGTAACAGAACATTCTACTGTCATCCCTGCCTTACAGAGAATAGCCAATACTGAACTTCTCAGTAATGGCTTTGCCCCCATACTGGTACACTCTTTATCTCTTTGGTAAATGGATTATACTCCAGGCTTTCCCCTAGAGTACGGTCACCTGGTGGTTTTTCCAGCATTAGGATATTCATCTAGCCTGCCCTCTTCTCTGAAACTCTTGCTCTCTTGACCCACTGTCTATCACAGCATTTCAGGAATTTCTACTTTGTTTATTGTGTTCCTTCCCTTTTTGCAAGATTCCAGAAGCCATCTGCAACATGTTAATACCTTGACTGGGAGTCCTTGCTAGGCAGTTAAAATTCTGTATCATGAGAGAGAGTTTGTATATCTACAAATTGTGCCTTAACCAATCTTATGCTCTGCCCTCTTGATCTGAAACCCTCAGCATGTAGTCCATAGACATTCTTCTTGCTCTTTCCAGTATATATCAGCCACCTCCTTCAACATATACTTACTTTTTTCTCTTTACAAACCAAGCACATTTCTAGGGGCACCTGGGTAGCTCAGTCATTAAGGGTCTGCCTTCTACTCAGGTCCTGATCCTACGGTCTTGGGTCCAGCCCTACATTGGGCTCCCTAGTTGGCAGAAATCCTGCTTCTCCCTCTCCCACTCCCCCTGCTTGTATTTCCTCTCTCGCTGTCTCTCTCTCTGTGTCAAATAAATAAATAAAATCTTTTTAAAAAGCACATTTCTAGATAAGTTATATTGGAATTTGATTCTTATTATATCATGGTTTCCAGGAAAGGACATGGTTAGGGGGATGCCTAGGAAGGCAAGCATTTGAGGTGTTTGCACATTCTTAAAGTAAGAAATGGGGTACACTCATTTCTATTTGTAGGTTACTTGGTACTCCCATATTTCCTTTTAGGAACCTGACCTTGGTATAGCAAACCTGCTGATACTAAGAATCCAACCTTTGAAGCTCCATGACTCATAGAATAAAGTCCAGAGCCTGGTCCTCTGTTCTATCTGTTCTTTGTCTGCAATCAATTAAGCTATCTTTAAATAATGTCAAAGATATCCTCTGATTTTCATATTTTTCCTTGAATTGATGATTCATCTCTCTAAGCCTATTATTATCTCTTTTCCAGGGATAGCAGCAGCCACTCAATGCTATAATATTTATAGAAATTTTTCCTTATATCTCTTAAGCAGCTGGGATATCAAGTAGAATACCAATACACCATTTATATCCATCATTGGTAAAGATTTTAACAATTGTACTTTTACAGCATATCAGGGGATAACTACAATAACCATATTCTACCTACTAGTAGTGTTTGTATCCATTTGCCTGATAAATGGCAATTAACATATCCTTACAATCTCTGCTTGGAGTTTGCTTCCTAGGACCACATTGGTACTAATTGTCTTAGAAATAGTTCACCAGAGGCCGAATATAATGATAATTATGGGCACAATATTTGTTAGGGCACGCATTGGGGCAGATACCCCTGTTAGGAAGATGCTTCAATGAGGAAGTAGAGAGGGAAAGCCTGGGTAGAGGGACAAAGTGACCCACAGTGCCATTACAGCCAAAGTTTCAGGTGATATTATAAAGTGTTGTGGAGCTGGCTGAGCCGTTAGCACTGTCATAAATTGAGGGAGGGAAGCTAGGCCATTTTTATCACCATGTTAACCAGTCATTGGCCAAGTGATGTTTCCTGAGAAGTATGTAATCTTGGACAAGCATTTGCCTGCTGCTAAGTATAATTTTCTGTGACCTACACAGCTGTGTGAATTGGCAGTTCATGTTCCTGGGAGCTGGGTGAAGAATGCAATTCATAAGACAAGGCCTGGGTGAAGCTCCACACTATTCACAAGGTATAGTATAATTTCTATCACATATATTAATAATAATAATAATAATAATAGTAAAATAATTATTACTTTTGCTAACCATTTGTGATGGTTAATTTTATGTGTCAATTTGACTAGGCCAGGAAGTACCCAGATTAAACATTATTTCTAGTTGTGTATGTAAAGGTGTTTCCAGATTAGCTATTCAACTGGTAGACTCAGTAGATTGCTCTCCCAAATGTGGGTGGCCACCATACAATCTTCTGAGGGTTTTAATAGAAAAAAAAAAAAGGCAGAGGAAGGAGGAATTCACCCCTTTTTCTTCCTGCCTGCCTACTTGAGCTGGGACATTGGTTATTCTCCTGCCCTTGGACTAGAATTTACATTACTGGCTCATCTCATTTATAGACCTTCAGACTCATGCTATAATAACACTACCAGGTTTATTGGGTCTCCAACTTGTAGACAGCAGATTATGGGACTTCTCAGCCTACATAATGGTGTGATGGTGTGAGTTAGTTCTTTTTAACAAATTCCTCCCTGTGTGTGTGTGTGTGTGTGTGTGTGTGTAAAGCATTGTTTCTCTGAGTCTCTAACATGTTACTTGAGAGTAACTTGCAAATATCATGATCCTTTATTCTTAAACAATTCACTGTACATTTTCTAAGTTTTAGGAGGTTCTATTGTATAACCAAACCACAATGACAATGTTAGAAAATTTCAAATTGATATAATACCAAATTTACAGTCCATATATGAACTATACAAATTGTCCCTATCACACAATTTATAGCATTTGTTTTGCAATCCAGAATTGAATCCAGGATCATCTGTTGCATTCAATATCATGTTTCTGTTCATGTTAGTTTGCTAGTTATGTGTTTCTCAGCTTTCTTGAAATTAAAAACCAGAATTTGTTGGATTGAGGAATCATGATTCTCTTTACAATTTTGGTGTGGGATCTAAAATGGAAACATATCGTGTGTTCTGGCACAAAACCTCTGATTTTAAAACCAAACAAATAATTCAAGACTTTTATAAGTCCCTGTGGTATTTTAAAACTTATATAAGAGCATGCATGCTTTATGGTGATTAGTAAACAATTTAGATGATAGATGTTGTGTGTGTGTGTGTGTGTGTGTGTGTGTGTATGAGCATTTGTGCTTCTTGTGTATTAAGAGATTTATTATTTCAAATAAATTACCTATCTCACAGTATTTGTTTAGTTTTTGAGATATAATTAACATATAATATTATGTGAGTTCAGGTATAAAATATAGTAATTTGACATTTGTATCTGTTGTGAAATGGTCATCACAATAAGTCTAGTTACCATCTGCCACCTGACAAAGTTAATGCAATGTTATTGACTATATTTTCTATACTGTACATTACACCACCATGACATATTTATTTTGTAACTTGAAGGTTATACTTCTTAATCTCTCTCTTTACACATTCCACAACCCCCACCAACTCCTTTCCCCTCTGGAAACCACCAATTTGTTCTCTGTATCCATGAGTCTGGGTTTTGTTTTATTTGTTTTGTTTTTTTGGTTCTACATATGAGTGAAATTGTGCATTATTTATCTTTCTCTGTCTAAATTATTTCACTTAACTTAATATCTTCAAGGTATTTCAATCTTGAAATGCTTCAGGGTATTTCAACATCTATGTTGTTGCAATGTGATGCACACTTAAGAAGATTCTGTATTCTGTTGCTTTTGGATAGAATGTTCTCTGTGTATGTTAAGTCCACATGGTCTAACGTGTTGCTTAAAGCCAATGTTTCCTTGTTGGCTTTCTGTCTGAATAATCTATCCATTGATGTAAGTTGAATGTTTAAGTCTTCTAATATTACTGTATTGCTGTTATTTTCTCCCTTTAGGTCTGTTAATATTTGTTTTATATATTTGATGCTCTTATATTAGGTACATATGTATTTATTTATTTATTTTTAAAAGATTTTATTTATTTGACAGAGAGAGCTCACAAGTAGACAGAGAGGGAGGCAGAGCAAAAGCAGGCTCCCCACTGAGCAGAGAGCCCAATGCAGGGCTCGATCCCAGGACACTAGGATCAAGACCTGAGCGGAAGGCAGAGGCTTTAACCCACTGAGCCACGCAGGCACCCCTAACTGACTTCTGTTTAACTTCACTGAGTCTTCTGTCTGTTCAGTTCTGCTATTGAAAACCTCTAGTTAAGATTACTTTTTCTTTTCTTTTTTTTCATTTTAATTATTGTGTTTGCAGTCTCAGTATTTCCATTTGGTTCTCTTTATAGTGTCTCATTATCAGTAATCTGTATTTGTTGAGACTTTTTTTTTAAAAGATTTTATTTATTTATTTGACAGAGAGAAATCACAAGTAGACGGAGAGGCAGACAGAGAGAGAGAGAGAGAGGGAAGCAGGCTCCTGGCTGAGCAGAGAGCCCGATGCGGGACTCGATCCCAGGACCCCGAGATCATGACCTGAGCCGAAGGCAACAGCTTAACCCACTGAGCCACCCAGGCGCCCCTGTTGAGACTTTTTAATCCTCATTTCCTCCATTTCTTTCCCCATTGTTTTCTTTCTCTTTATATATAAATATAAGACTGTTGATTCAAAGTCTTTGTGTAGTAAGTCAAATGTGTTGGCTTTCTCAGGGACAATTCCTATTAATTTATTTTTTCCTTTGTGTTTTAGTCCAGACTTTCTAGGTTTTTTTTTTTTTTTTCATGGTTTATAGTTTTTGTGTTAGAAACTGGAAAATTTGAATATTATAACATGTTATCTCTGGAGATCAGATTCTCTCCCTCCCCGTGTTTGTTACTGCTGATTTCTTTTTTCTTTTTTTTCTTTTTTTGCAGGTTTTAGCTGTTTTTTTTTTCAAAGATTTTATTTATTTAATTGACAGAGCACAAGTAGGCAGAGAAGCAGGCAGAGGGAGAGAGGGAAGCAGGCTCCCTGCTGAGCAGAGAACCCAATGAGGGGCTCAGTCCCAGGACCCCGGGATCACAACCTGAGCTAAAGGCAGATGGTTTAACCCACTGAGCCACCCAGGTGCCCCTTAGCTGTTATTTTATTATTATTTTTTTTTTACAGACTTATCCAAATTCTTTTAGTTAAGAATGCATTCTCTGTTGTGTGTGACCTCTGAAATCCCTTTCTCTTTTTAGCTTAGTGTTCATCTAGTGGTTTGATAGATTTCCATAAACAACTGGAGCAAAATAATGAAATAAAACATGTCTTTGTTTTTGGTGATTGGTTCTGTTTGGGGACATTCCTTCGGTGTTTAATCAGACCATTTACAACACTGTCTTAGCCTCTTTTTCCCACTTTTAGTGAGCCTATTCAACAGCCAGAGCTGAAAATTTAATGTCTTCTCAGGTCTTTTCTGAGCATGTATCCTGCTCTGTGCATGTGTGTCACTTTCTAGAATCTATCTAATATATGGTAGGGTTTTTCCCCATTTATTTCATTTCTTTTCAGTGTTTTAGAATTCATTGTTTATGCACCAATCCAGTGCTCCATGTAGTATGTGCTTTCCATAATACCCACCATTAGGCTCAACCAATTCCCCACACCCCTACACTCCAAAACCCTTGGTTTCTTTCTTGGAGTCCACAGTCTCTCATGGTTTGTCTCTCCCTCCGATTTCCCCTAATTCACTTCTCTCCATCTCCCAATTTCCTCCATGTTATTCCTTATGCTCCACAAGTAAGTGAAACCATATGATATTTGACTCTCTCTGCTTCACTTATTTCACTCAGCATAATCTCTCCCAATCCTGTCCATATTGATACAAAAGTTTGGTATTCATATTCTCTGATGGAGGCATAATACTCCACTGTATATATGGACCACATCTTCTTTATCCATTTGTCCATTGAAGGGCATCTTGGTTCTTTCCACAGTTTGGCAACTATGGCCATCATTGCTGTTATAAGCATTGGGGGTACAGATGGTTCTTCTTTTCACTACATCTGTATCTTTGAGGTAAATACCCAGTAGTACAATCGCAGGGTCATAGGGAGATCTATCTTTAAAGTCTTAAGGAATCTCCACACTGTTTTCCAAAGTGGCTATACCAATTTGCATTCCCACCAACAGTGTAAGAGGGTTCCCCTTTCTCCACATCCTCTCCAACACTTGCTGTTTACTGTCTTATTGATTTTGGACATTTTAACTGGTGTAAGGTGGTATCTCAGTGAGGTTTTTTTATTTTTTTAAAGATTTCATTTATTTGTATATTTGACAGAGATTACAAGTCGGCAGAGAGGCAGGAAGAGAGAGAAAGAGAGAGAGAGAGAGAGAGAGAGAGAAGAGGAAGCAGGTTCCCTGCTGAGCAGAGAGCCCAATGCAGGGCTCGATCCCAGTATCCTGGGATCATGACCTGAGCTGAAGGCAGAGTGTTCAACCCACTGAGCCACCCAGGCATCCCTCTCAGTGCAGTTTTAATTTGGATCTCCCTGATGACTAATGATGATGGACATTTTTTCATGTGTCTGTTAGCCATTTGTATGTCTTCATTGGAGAAGTGTCTGTTCATATATTCTGCCCATTTTTTGATATGCTTGTTTGTTTTGTGTGTGTTGAGTTTGAGGAGTTCTTTATAGATCCTGGATATCAACCTTTTGTCTGTACTGTCATTTGCAAATATCTTCTCCCATTCCGTGGGTTGCCTCTTTGTTTTCTTGACTGTTGCCTTTGCTGTGCAGAAGCCAATGTTTATTCTTCTGATCCATGAGCATCAGATGCTCTTCCATCTTTTTGTGTCTTCTTCAATTTCTTTTATGAGTGTTCTGTAGCTCCTTGAGTATAGATCCTTTACCTCTTTGGTTAGGTTTATTCCCAGCTTTCTTATGGTTCTTGGTGCTATAGTAAATGGAATCAATTTGTTAATTTCCCTTTCTATATTTTCATTGTTAGTGTATAAGAAAGCAAATGATTTCTGTGCATTGATTTTGTATCCTGCCACATTACTGAATTGCTGTATATGTTCTCTTAGTTTGGGGGTAGTCTTTTGGGTTTTCCATATAACGTATCATGTCATCCTTGAACAGAGAATGTTTGACTTCTTCTTTGCCCATTTGAATATCTTTTATTTCTCTTTGTTGTCTGATTGTTGTTGCTAGGACTTCTAGTCCTATGTTGAACAACAGTGGTGAAAGTGGGCATCCTTGTCATGTTCCTGATCTCAGAGGGAAGGCTGTCAGCTTTTCCCAATTGAGGATGATATTTGCTGTGGGTCTCTCATAGATAGATTTGATGAAGTTCAGGAATGTTCCCTCTATCCCTATACTTTGAAGCATTTTAATCAGGAACGGATGCTGGATTTTGTCAAATGCTTTTTCTTTATCAATTGAGAGGACCATGTGGTTCTTCTCTCTTCTCTTATTGATTTGTCTATCACATTGATTTGCAAATGTTGAGCAGGGATAAATCCCACCTGGTCATGGTGGATTATCTTCTTAATGTACTGTTGGATTCCTATTAGCTAGGGTCTTCTTAAGAATCTTAGCATCCATATTAACCAGGTATATTGGTCTGAAATTTTTCTTTTTGGTGGGGTCTTTGCTGGTTTGGGGATCATGGTAATGCTGGCTTCATAGAGTCTGGGTTTTCCTTCTGTTTCTATTTTTTTTGAAACAACATCAGGAGAATAGGTATTATTTTTCTTTGAATGTTTGGTAGAATTCTTGAGGGAGCCCATCAGGTCTTGGGCTCTTGTTTTTTGGGAGGCTTTTTGATCAATGCTTCAATCTTGTTACAAGATATTGTTGTATTCAGGTTGTCCATTTCTTTCAGTTTTTGAAGTTTATAGTTTTCCAGGAATGCATCCATTTCATCTAGGTTGCTTAACTTATTGGCATATTACTGTTGATAATTATTTCTGATGATTGTTTCTATTTCCTTGGTGCTAGTCGTGATCTCTCCATTTTCATGAATAATTTTATTAATTTGGGTCCTCTCTCTTTTCTTTTGGATTAGGTTGGTCAATGGTTTTTCGATCTTACTGATTTAAAAAAAAAAAAACAGCTGCTAGTTTTGTTGATGTGTTCTACTATATCTCTAGTTTCTATCTTATTGGTCTCTTTTCTAATCTTGAGTATTTCCCTTCTTGTGTGTGGGGTTGACTTAATTTGTTATTGATTCTCCAGTTCTTTAAGGTGTAAAGAAAGCTGGGTTTTTCAACTTTTTTGAGGGAGGCTTGGATGGCTATGTATTTTCCCCTTAGGACTGCCTTTTATCATATCGCATAGGGTTTGGACTAAAGTGTCTTCATTCTCATTGGTGTGCATGAATTGTTCAAGTTGTTCTTTGATTTCCTGTTTGAACCAAACATTCTTAAGCAAGGTGTTCTTTAGTTTCCAAGAGTTTGAAATCCTTCCAAACTTTTTCTTGTGGTTGAGTTCCAGTTTCAAAGCACTGTGATCTCAGAATATGCAGGGAATAATCTAAATCTTTTGGTATCTGTTGAGCCCTGATTTGTGACCCAGTATGTGGTATATTCTTGGGAAAGTTCCATGTGCACTCAAGAAGAATGAGCATTCTGTTGTTTTAGGGTGGAATGTTCTGTATATATCTATGAGGTCTATCTGGTCCAATGTGTCATTCAAAGCTCTTGTTTCTTTATTGATTTTCTGCTTGGATGATCTGTCAGTTAATGAAAGTGGTGTGTTAGGATACCCTACTATTAATGTATTCATATCAATACTACTCTTTATCTTGATTAACAGTTGTCTTATATAGTTGGCTGCTCCCGTATTAGGGTCTAAATATTTACAATTAGTAGATCGTCTTGGTGGATAGACCCTTTAAGAATGATGTAGTGTCCTTCTTTATCTCTGACTACAGTCTTTAGTTTAAAATCGAATTCATCTGATATGAAAATCGTTACCCCTGCTTTCTTTGGAGGCCCATTGGCATGAAAGATTCTTCTCCATCCCTTCACTTTCAGTCTGGATGTATCCTTAGGTTCAAAATGGGTCTCTTTTAGAGAACTTATGGGCGAGTCCTGTTGTTTTATGCAATCTGCCACCCTGTGCCATTTTATGGGAGTGTTTAGAATGTTAATATTGAGAGTGATTATTGAAAGATATGTTTTTAATGAAATCATGTTGCCTGTGAAGTCCTTGTTTCTAAGGATTGTCCCTGTAAATTTCTGTTCCATGTCACTCTTGGATTCTTTCTTCTTTTATAGAATCTCCCCTTAATATTTCTTTTGGTGCCAGCTTGGTGGCCACAACTCTTTTAAACCTTTGGTGGTCTTGGAAGCTCTTTATCTCTCCATCCACTCTGAACATCAGCCTTGCTGGATAAAGTATTCTTGGTTGCATGTTCTTCTCATTGAGTTCCCTGAATATGTCTTGCCAGCCCTTTCTGGCTTGCTGAGTTTCTGTGGACAGGTCTGACATTATTCTGATGGACCTTCCTCTGTAGGTAAGAAATCTCTTCCTCCTAGCTGCTCTCAAAAGCTCCTGTCTAAAATTATGATTCATCAGTTTCACAATGAGTTGTCTTGAAGTCGTTTTAGAATCTATGATCTTGGGTGGGGATACCTTTCTGTCTTTAGGACACAAACGCTTGTTCCATTCCCCAGACCAGGAAAATTTTCATGGAGAATTTGTTCAATTATATCTTTTCATCCTCTTTCTTTCCTCTCCAACTCAGGGATCCCAATAATTCTGATGTTGGAATATTTCATGGTGTCATTTATTTCCCTAATTCTGTTTTCATGGTTTCTAAGCTGTTTATTCCAGGCCTCCTCCTTACAGTTTTCTCTATCAGTTTGTTTTCTAGGTCAGTATTTCTGTCATCTGCCTCAGTTACCCTAGCTGTTAGAAAATTTGGATTAGATTGGATCTCATTGATGACAATTTTTAACTTTTTCCCAGGCAGCTTTCACTTCTGCCCTAATGGATTCTATGTTGTTATTAATGGTTTTCTCTAACCTAGCCAGTGCCTGGATAATATTAATTATAATTGTTATAATTATATATGATATATATTATATACATGATATATATGTTATATATTATATGATAATTGTTACCCTGAATTCCCTTTCCATTATACTGTTTATGTCCATATCCAATAGCTCTGATGAAGAGGGCACAATCTCTGAATTTTTTCTCTGTTGAGTGTTCCTCCTCCTAGTCATTTTGGTGAGAGGTGGTTGAGGGGATATGTAGCTGAATATATCAGCCATGATCCAGGAAAGGTGCACCCAGGAATGCTTCTGAGCAATTAGAAGTCACTGCCAAGATGAATGAAAAGAGAGAGAGAGAGAGAAAGAGAGAGAGAGACAGAAAAAAGAAGAAGATTCAGCCAGAATGGGCCCCCAAGGTAAGATTGTAAGGTATGCAGACAACAATGGAGAAACAAAAAGACTGACAAAAGTAAATGACAAAGAAAAAAAAAAGAACCCAACCAAACTGAACCCCTAAGTATAAGATTTAGATAATTCAAGAACCAGAATAAATACACAGAAACACTGACAGAAGAAAAAGATGGGAGGGTGGTTATAAATCCTCAATGTCGGTGAGGAGGGTTATTTTGATTCTGGGTGTATCGTGACATCTTTGTTAAAGGACTCAACTTTCCAGAGATAAAGGGAGATTAAAAATGATTTTTATAGGGGGATGGGAAAAAAAGATTTTTATATAGGGGAAGTATTGATTAGGGAAAGAGGATTACCTTGAAGATTTTATCTATATGTATATTAAAAAAATAGAAAAGCAAAGAAAAACACACGTATATGTATGAAAAAGTTCAAGTTAAAAGGTTGTTATAGAATATGTTGTATTGAACTTCTCATTTCAATGGTAAAAATGTTAAAAAATTAAAAAGAACAAGAATAGTGAGAACAAATTGAAAATAAAAGCTGTATCTATGAAATATACAGCTTTCGAGGCAATATTGGGAACTTAATATCTTGTTTTCCCCTGATATTGGGGTTTTACAGTTTTATGGGGACCCTGTGGTGGTTGTTCTCTTGTTCTTTGGCTGGCTTTCTGGGGGAGGAGCCTGCTAAGTTGTTTTTCAGTCAGTCTTGCTTGGGTTGAGTTCTCCTGCTCTCTCTCAAGGGGCTGGGCTCTTTGGAAACTGGTTTTTCACACTTTTGTTCTCTGGAGGTTTTTTTTCTCTAGAAGCTTTTCAGAGGTTTAGTGGAAAGCCAACTTCACCAAAACCTCCGTCTCAGAGAGCAGCCTCAGTCTGCTCCCCTCTGGGTGGTCCAGAACACACAGACTCCCCCTCTGCAAACTCCGCTGAGCCTTGCAACCTCCCACAGGCCATGCGCACCTCCAGCCACCATCTCAGGTGTTGCCCAAAGTGCCCGCTTATCTCTGCACCCCTGTGCCACTAAATCTGCAAGCGATATTGTCCAGGGAGCCCACTTCCAGTGGCTGCCTTTGCCGGGACTGCTGTCTGGGGTCCAGACTGTCTGAGAGATCCCAACCAGAGAGAGTGCGCTGAGATTTTCAAGCCCAGGCTGGGAGTTTTCAGACTCTGGGCCAGGCCTAGAGACCATCAGCTAGTGCCCACATGGAGCTCTTTCAAGGGTGGGTGGGGAGTGTGGTTCCAGTCCCTGTCATGTAGTGTGTGTGTGTAGAGTGCAGAAGGCTGTGATTCTAGAGAGCACCAGCTGGTGTCTACACCAGACTCCCTCATGCGTGCCAGGAGTGCTCCTAGTCCAGCACTGGTGCACTCTCTCTGGCATGGGTGGTTGCCAGTGGTGGCTGTCCTGGGTCTTTGGCTGTGGGGCCATGCCCGTGACTGCCCAATTCCACCATTTGCCCCTTAAGATTTTTTGCTCTTTTTGAGTGCTTTTAACCAGACTCTAAGTTAATGCTGGTCCCCAATCACAGGGCACTCTCATATTGGGGTATTTCTTTCCAATAGGTCGCTTCTGGTGCCTCCCTCCCCCTTCTGTTTATCCTCCGATATCAGTCTGTTTCCCACTCCACTTTACGTCTCCATTGGAGTCTTCTGCCCCTGTAGAGATCCAGAAATGTATAATCCTACATCTCAGGCTGATTTCAGGGGTGTTCATAGTGTTCTGGTAGATAATTAACTCACTTTAGGAGACCAGTTGAAAGAGGGTCTCCTGCTTCTCTGCCATCCTGCCCCTCCCCACTATATGGTAGTTTTTTAAAAGTTCTCTTTTCCTAAATTATCTCACTCCCTAGCTTTTACTCCCATCTTTTCACTGTGTCTGTTGTTTGATGCAAGTATCATCTTTTGCTCCAGAGGGTAGTGGCTTGTTTATTTGCCATTCTTCATTTTTGAGGTCTATCTTCTTTGTAGCCAATTTTCCACTCTGAGAAATTTTCGAGTTAGGTGAAACAAATGCAAGCTTTTTGCACTAATACTTCAGGGAACTTCCGGGGCACCTGAGTGGCTCAGTAGGTTAAAGCCTCTGCCTTCAGCTCAGGTCATGATCCCAGGGTCCTGAGATTAAGCCCCACATCAGGCTCTCTGCTCCGTGGGGAGCCTTCTCCCCCCATCCACCTGCCTCTCTGCCTACTTGTGATCTCTGTCTGTCAACTAAATAAATAAAATATTAAAAAAAATACTTCAGGGAACTTCCAAGAAAGATCATAACAACCAAATACAATTCCTTGAAAATAAGGTCCCCTCTGCTCCCTCCAGAAACAGGTACCTGTACTAGGTATGTGGACTTTAATCTATAAGACTGCCACTATGGCAGGGAGGAGCATGGGACAAGAATAGACTGAGATACCAGAAAGCTCTTTTATCATATTTTAGTCACCTATTTCTTTACCAAGAATTTCCTTGGTTGCTTGTAAACCTTTGAATGTTTTTCCAGATTTCCAACTAAGTTGATTCTAACCAATTTTTACTCATTTCTTTGTGTTTCTGTGGAGGGATGGAACTTTCAAGTTCTCTTCTCCACTATTTTCTCTGATGTCACTTAGTAATAGATCAAATTGTGTTGATTAATTTACCTCTTCATTGTGAACTGTGTTTTCCTGTTTTTCTGTATGCCTGATGATTTTTTATTGGATACCAGACATTTTGAATTTCATCTTATTGGATCCCATATTTTCTGTATCCCTAGGAATATTATTGAGTTTTGTTTTGAGGCTCATTTAAATTACTTAGGAGCAGTTTGGTTCTTTAAGTTTTTGCTTTCAAGATGTCTAGTCAGGTTTAGAGCACTGCTCAGTTTAGGGTTAAATATTCTTCACTATTATGTACTGAATTGTGTCTTCCCACATATTCATATGCTGAAGTCATAGGCCCCAACGTGAGTGTATTTGAAGAAAGGACATTTAGGGAGCTAATTGAAGTTAAATATGGTCATAAGGGTGGGGTCCTATGCAGTAGGATTAGTGTTCTTATAAGAGGAGAAAAAGTCACCCGATTTTCCTCTAGACACACACACACACACACACACACACACAGGAAAAGTCATTGTGTGTTGCAGTTGGCATGACAAATCGACCAGAAATATGAGGGTAAGAGGATGAAGAAAAGAACTCTAGAAGCAGAGAGATGGGGGCAGGAGGAGCACTGAGGAGGATGTCCAACAGTGCAGATTTTATTCCACATCTTACAAGCATTTATAAGGCAGACCACAATAGAAGGAGTAATACATCAGTATCTAGTCAGATAGCCACAAGTTCCTATAACAAGTTTTACATTAACTACAAACAAATCTCGTGATGCCAGGTAATCATGGCTAATGCCATTAGCTACTATTGATACAAGAAGTTACAATCAACCAGGGAGTGGATTATGGGAAGCAAAGGAACAACAAGGACCAACTAAGAATTTATGACCCTGACCACATTGTTCCCTTCTGTAGGGAGAGCGTGTGGGAAGTCACATAGGTGAGCGCATGACACATAGCACAGACCCTTTCTCAGTGTTACTCAACTTTCCTGTCCTTAACCCTTTACCAAGGTGTCCTTACTCTAGAGGAGACACAAGTCAGGGCCTGGTTTGATCCACGACTCCAACCGTGCTTTGGCCTCCAACAATTGTGGGACACAGTGAAAAGGTGGCAGTCTATAAGCCAGAAAGAGAGCTCTCCCCAGGGACTGAATTTGGCATCACCTTGAGCATGGAATTCTGGCCTCCAGAGCTATGAGGAAGTAAATGTCTATTGTTTATACTATTCAGTCTATGATTTTTTTTTTTTATGGAAGCCTTAGCAGACTAGTGTACACATACTGAGACATGACCTTTTTATGTACTTGACCCAGTATCCCTTGAATACTGAGGTTTTCCTATATCACATGTAGGATGAAGTACCATTCCAGGTCCTTGTGTGAGCACCAGGTATTGTTACGAACAATAATAGTTTTGGATGCTACTTTTCTTAATGGCTAATAGTTTCTTCATACATACGTGTTGATTGATACTCAGGTGAATACTTGAGTATTTATTTAAAAATACTTGACTCAAATAGTTGATGCAGATCTCCAGAATTCTCTCTGAGAAGCTCTTTCTTCTCTTGTACTCTTCTATAAACTATAGCTGCCTTGTTCTCCCCAGACTTTGATCTCTGTCTTCCCACCTTGTGGAGTCTGCTGAGCTCTGTCTGTGTTCTGCTTTTCTGGACAGGAATGTCTCAAGACATTAATCTGGGGCAATCATAGGGCTCACTGTGTTTTATTCCCATCTCAATGGGGTCAGTGCCCTTCCTTGCCTGATGAACAGTGCCTTGAAAAATGTTGATGCATTTATTTTGCCTACTTTTCATATGTTAAAGGCAAGAAGGTGAAGCTGATCTCTGTTAATCCTTCATCAGAAATGGAAATTCCTACCATTTATTATCAGCTTAATCTTAAGCAGCCATTTACTTCCTGTTTCCACATACACAAAATAAGAGTAATGATATCTCAATAGGGTTATTGTGAACATTAAAAATATATCATGACAGTTAAAAATATATCATGCATCCTCCTTGGAGGACCATAGTGTAAAAACAATAAAATTTAAATCTGGAAAACATAGATCAAAGCACTAGGAATTCTTTTAGATATACAGGGGACTAAGTGATTTGTTTGATTATGGAAAATAATTTCAAATATAATAGAGCATTCTCATAATGCTGGTTAACTGCAGTGGTTTCATAGAGAAAAAAGATACTGGAAATACTGGTGTTTGCCAAATATGGGACTTGCATCTTTATTTCATTATGGTTTTAAAAAGGAGTCTCATTTTATTTGTCATGTGAGTGTTCTTCATCAAGACTCTTAGTGATGTTATGAACAAATTTGTTGCTAGGTCTCTTCAGACAGGAAGCATTTGAGTGTTAGACTGATTATCTAAGTGACATTGGTTGCTGTGAGTTGATTTCCCACACAGTTATTTTTCAGGTCTATCTACACCTGTGATTTAGGAGTGACAGTTTATATAATGTTCATTACAAGCAATGGTGAGATTCCTTCTTGTTCATGTCCCAAGATGAATTCCTTTATGACAAATGAGGACCTGGAACAAGCATCTGACAATTTCTAGTGTTCAAAATTACTTCAAACTTTAGTACCCTGTTAGAATTAATTTTCTGTATGAGGGAGAACGCACTATTCAACCAGGCCCAACAAAGTAATCTCTATATAAGGGAAAATTCCCTACTGGCTTCACTGCCATTGTTCTAGTATTGCTTTAAGCTTCATTTCTCAGCATGGCCTTGGATATCTTGTTGCTGACAAAGAGTGTAAAAATAATGTTTGTCTGTGGGGCAAGTTATCTCATTTTTGTCACCTTTATGACAGTTGCATTTCCATACTTGTCTTACAATTCTATTTCTCTTCCCATATTCCCCATATTTTAAACTCAGTCCTGGACTAACTTGATGAAGCTTTCAGTATAAGCATCATTGCTTTGGAGCTCACATTCCTATCTCCCGATTTGACACATGGATCTGCAAAGTCGATGTGTTGACTTGTAGACCTCACAATGATATGAGACCTTAAGAAGTTTGTCTCTTGCCATTTTTTTTATCCTTGTAGTAATCCCTTCTACAAATCCACTCATTATTAGTCACTCATTCAGTTAGTCTTCTTTTTTTTTAATTAAAAAATATTTTTGGACCCATTCTAGGTGATAAGCAATATGCAAAGTGATAAAAATAAAATAGTGAGTGAAAATAGAGTATGGTTCAACTTCTGTTTGAAAATTCCCAGTGATGGGTATTCACCATGTCAAATAGCACTACATTTTATTTTTGAATTCATATTGCTAAACAATCTGTACATAGAGATATAATTTCTCTCACTCTAATTTCTACCATTATCTTTTACCACCATCTCTAGTGTTAACCTCCAGAGAATAATTCTCTTTATTTTCCAAGCAGACAATTTTATTTAACTATAATTATACATCTCTATATAAGTATGACAACTGGACTCTAAAAATGAGCCTAAAGGCAAAACTAGAATCATGCAGCTATACCGTCAAAACTGGTAGAAGATAGAAATAAATCTTTACTAGTGTCATTTCCCAATGTTGCTGTTGGGAACAGCAAAAACTACATAACAACAAAAGGTAAAATGTGAATCCAGCCACTGACTATTTCATGTAATCCAGAGTAGCTTTTCTAAGATAACAGGTGGAGTGCATAACATTATTTTCTTGATGCTTATAATTTCTGCTCCTTGAAATGAAATGGCTATTTTACACTTAATTCTCCCATGTAAATATTTGTGACCGGGTTACTTTAGAATGATGCAAAATTGAGATGACTATAAAAAGTGGCACTAGAAATCATTATAATGATTCATAAGTTCTGGAAGCAATTCACATAGTCAGTGGCAGACTAAGAGTATTGCTTAAAATTAAAATGCCAATATGTGTCCATTTTTTTTTGTAGACAGTAAATACTCTAATATTTGATTGACAGAATGTACAAGCCAGATGCTCCAGAGAATTAGTGAAGTTACAAAATATCCAAAAGACAGTCTTTCATCATTCATTGGTATTTTCTGAGCATATGGGCATTGGGATAAATGTAGACCAATTAACACACCAGGGCATACCTCCCACCAGAAATGTGGTATTGCTTTACAAATATGTGTTAAAAATTTATCTTTTCATACCCAGTGATAATTTTTGTTTCTTATATTTATTGTTTCAATATCTATTTTTAAAAACTTCTATTATATGCAGTCTCATCTTTGAAGACTTCCTAATTATTTTTCCAAAAACCGAGGCTGAGAATTGTGGTGTTTTAGGAGTCAATTAATTGACTGGCAGGTTGCAGAGTTGATCAAGCACTTAAAGGCATAATGTTTCATTCACTATCTTTAAAAGTAAACACATTGGTGAAAAAACAGCCACTTAAAATTTAATATGGAAATGTTGCATGCCTGCATTGAGGTTCAGAAACCTGAAGTTTGCATGCAGAAATAATTTAAGAATTAACTTATGGGCTATTTATTTGAAAAAAAAAACCCAGGTGATTTTACTTGACTGAAATGAAACTGTGATGTATTTATCAAAAGATACAAAATAAACTGCATAAATATTGATATATTCCAAATGAGGTAAATAAGCACTACATAGTCTACCAAACCATACCTTCTATAGGATAATCAGGGTTTCCTGAGCTTTCTATATAAATTTCCCTTTTGGTGTGACTAATATCTATGTAGAAATATATTTGGACCTTAAAAAGTTGCCAAATAATCATAGAATATACCATCTCTTTTCTCTCTACAGTTTTATTGCATTGATACTATATTCATGATGTATATTACTTCAAAAATTATCACTATTAATTCTTTCTTTGTCGTAGCAGGCCCTAAATTTTCCCCCATATTTTTTCATTGCTCAAATGCTGATTTTATTTACAGTGTCTATGATAACATCAATTTCCATCCATACATTTCATGGTCCAGGGGAAAGAGTACTAAATCGGAAATCAGAAAACTTGAATGTATTATGATTCTTTTTTAGAATCCTAAACATACCTACTACTTTTTAGAATATTTTTAAAAAATGCATTGTATCTCATGATATTTAGTACAATATTTTGCACACAGTTGCGTAATAAGTATTTACAGCATTACATTGAACTTCAATTTGAAAGGGTCATTAGAAAATTGGAGGATAGGCTATTATAATACATTGTGCTAACTTGTCTTTCTGCTCCCTGCTTCCCTACTTTTTAGAGTCTCTTAACATCAATATCAACTAGCTCAAAAGCAACACATTATCTTCCCTAAAAAAAGACTATTTTCCTGTTTATTTTCTTGGCTTGGAAAACTACACTACCATATACTCAGTTTTTCAAGCTCAGGATTGTTTTATGTCCACAAGGTAAAGACTGACATAAAACCTCATCTCTTATCCAGTCACTAGCTGGTTCTATTTTTAAGACATCTAAAAACAAGTCCCTGTCATTTTATCTCCACTTCAACTGCTCTAATTCACATGCATCATCTTTTGTGCAGTAATTTACTCACTGGAACACTGACTCCGACTTATCTCCAATGTAATCTATTTTCCACATAGTCATCAGGATGAGCCATTTAAACCACATATTTTATCATATTTTTCTCATTGCTTCAAGGACCATGGTCTATAGTTGTGGCAGGACTATATGATTTATTCACACTATCGTCATATTGCCAAATAAAGATAGCTAGATTATTTTGTCAAAACTTTATCTGAGGACAGTGGTGAAATAGCTTGACTCATACTAGCCACCCAGCTGAGAACTACTAGAAAAGCTAGACAAAGCAGTTTTAAAATTTTGAAGATACTGGTAAGCTACCAAAGTATAAGCATTTTCAGTGCTACATTCAGATGACAAGAAAAGCTAGGACAAGTGATCATAGTATTTGGTGTCACTTTTCTTCTCAAGGCAATTGTTGATTCCTAAATCAGCAGCTACGGAGTTGAGATGCTCAACAGAGAATTTTGTTTGTTTGGCTCATTCAGCCAGGAAGATATTAGGAAAAAAAAGTTATATATATATATAAAAAATATAGAACCCACAGAGATGAATAAACCTTAGAAAACTTTCCTTTAGGTTGATACCCTAAAGGACTAAACTGTATAAACAAGGATGAAATAGACCAACTCACACAGTGATTAAAATTCATCTTTTAATTATATAAATATCTGACCAGGTTAAAGTGATTTGAGATTGATAGTGACTTTAAAGTAGCTGGCTGCATACCAGAAGCAAAGGTAAATTATTCAGAGAATGCTTTGATAATAGATAATCTGCCTTAGACAGTAAAGACCAGTTTTTTGCTCTCCAGTTTAGGTGCAGTTCTTTAATAGCTCTGATACTAATACAGTTAAAATTTTTATATCCAGTTAACTCATTTCTTTGACCATCTCTCAATCAGTTCCAAACCTAGGTGGCATAAATGATTGTTGTTTCCTGGTCTGCTTCAGACCCAAAGTGTCATCAAATCTAATAAGGCAATTACTGGTATTTTAGTAGTATCTTGGAATATAGAT
Source organism: Mustela nigripes (assembly GCF_022355385.1). Classification (NCBI taxonomy): domain Eukaryota; kingdom Metazoa; phylum Chordata; class Mammalia; order Carnivora; family Mustelidae; genus Mustela; species Mustela nigripes. Next base: position 94,873,788 of record NC_081575.1, read on the forward strand.
GCAAATGGTCAGCCTTATACAATTATGATTTCTGCCCAGGACAACAAGAATAGTTTATTCAATACAAGTGTCACAATAAGAGTCATGTAAAACTTGGGCAATGAATGTATATTCATCACACTTTAATTTAAACCACTGAAAGTGGGGGTGTCTGGGTGGCTTAGTCAGTTAAGCATCTGCCTTTGGCTCATGTCATGATCCCAGGGTCCTGGGATTAAGCCCCACATATGGCTCTCTGCTCAGCGGCTCTATGCTTCTCCCTCTGCCCCTCCACCCTGCTCATTTTCTCTCTCTCTGTCAAGTAAATTTAAAAAATCCAATAAAAATAAATAGTAATAAACCACTGAAAATTAAAATTAAAATTGGAATAGCCAAACTATGGAAACAGTTCAAACAACCATCAGTTAAATAAAGAAGATGTGGTGTATATATATACAATGGAATACTATTCAGCTATAAAAAAAAGAACAAAATCTTTCCCTTTGAAATGACACAGATGGAACAAGAGAGTATTATGGTAAGGGAAATAAATCAGAAAAAACCAAATACTATATAATTTCACTCATATGTGGAATTTAAGAAATAAAACAAATGAGCACAGGTGGAAAAAAAGAAAGAGAAGCCAGCCAAAACAGACTCTTAACTATAGAGAAAATAACTGATGGCTACCAGAGGGGAGGTGGTAGGGGGATGGGTCTAAGAGGTAACGGGGATTAAGCATTCTACTTGTTTTGATGAGCACCTGGTGCTGCAGGTAATTACTGAATCACTAAATTGTACAACAGACATTAATATTACACTGTATATTAACTGGAATTTAAATAAAACAAAACTCTAAAAAAACAATAAAAGCAACAATATAATATATAGTTCTATATTGAGAGCTAAATGGTATTACCAAAAGACCTATAAAATTTTACCTCACTTCTAAAGATTGTCTTTTTTTTTAAATTTCTTTTTTTCTTTGACTGTTTCAAGTTTTTATTTGAATTCTAGTTAGTTGACATATGCCGTAATGTTGACTTCAGGAGTAAGATTTAGTGATTCATCACTTACGTAGAACACCCAGTGCTCAAAACAAGTGCCCTCCTTAATACTACTCATCACCCATTTAGCTAGTTTCCCACCCACCTCTCTCCATCAACCCTCAGTTTGTTTTCTATAGTAAAGAGTCTCTTTTTTTTTTTCAGGTGTACTAGGTAATGATTCCGTTGTTTTTTTTTTAATTTTTAATTTTTAATTTTTTATAAACATATATTTTTATCCCCAGGGGTTCAGGTCTGTGAATCACCAGGTTTACACACTTCACAGCACTCACCAAAGCACATACCCTCCCCAATGTCCATAATCCCACCCCCTTCTCCCAAACCCCCTCCCCCCAGCAACCCTCAGTTTGTTTTGTGAGATTAAGAGTCACTTATGGTTTGTCTCTTAAGGTTTGCTTTCCTCTCTCTTTTTTTCCTTCCCCTTCTATGTTTATCTATTTTGTTTTTTAAATTCCACATATGAGTGAAAGGATATGACATTTGTCTTTCTTGGACTGACTTATTTCACTTAGCATAATACTCTTAAGCTCCATCCAAGTCATTGTAAATAGAAAGATCTCATTCTCTTTTATGGCTGAGTAATGTTCCATTATATATATACCACATCTTCTTTATTTAGTGTGTGTGTGTGTGTGTGTGTATGCACTAAATATATATACACTATATATATATATATACATATACACATGGTATGTATGTGTGTGTATATATATACACACACATATATATGTATGTGTATATGTATATATATATATTTTTTTTTCCATATCTCCGCATTGTCACCAACATCTGTTGTTTCCTGTGTTGTTAATTTTCACCATTCTGACAGGTGTAAGGTGGTATTTCATTGTGGCTTTGATTTGTATTTCCATGATGATGAGTGATGATCATCTTTTCTTGTGTCTGTTGGCCATTTGTATGTCCTCTTGGGAAAAATATCTATTCATGTCTTCTGCCCATCTCTTAACTGGATTTTTCACTTTGGGGGCATTGAGTTTTATAAGTACTTTATAGATTTTGGATACTAGCCCTTTATCAACTATGTCATTTGCAAATGGATTCTCCAGTTCTGTAGGTTGCCTTTTAGTTTTGTTGATTATTCCCTCTGCTATGCAGAAGCTTTTTATTTTGAACAAGCCCCAATGGTTCATTTTGGTTTTGTTTCCCTTGCCTCTGATGACATGTCTAGTAAGAAGTTGCTGTGGTTGAGGTCAAAGAGGTTGCTGCCTGTGTTCTCCTCTGGGATTTTGATGTATTCCTGCCTTGCATTTAGGTCTTTCATCCATTTTGAGTTTATTTTTGTGTATGGTGTAAGAAAGTGGTCCTGTTTTATTCTTTTGCATATGGCTGTCCAATTTTCTTAGTACCATTTGTTGAAGAGATTATCTTTTTTCTATTGGATATTCTATCCGGCTTTGTTGAAGATTCGTTGACTATACAGTTGTGGGTTCATTTCTAGGTTTTCTATTCTGTTCCATTGATCTGTGTGTCTGTTTTTGTGCCAGTACCATGCTGTCTTGATGACCACAGCTTTGTAATATAGCTTGAAATTCAGAATTGTAATGCTTCCAGCTTCTCTTTTCTTTTTAAAGTTGCTTTGGCTATTCAGGATCTTTTCTGATTCCATAAAAAAATTAGGATGATTTGTTGTAGATCTGTGAAAATGCTGTGGTATTTTGATAGAGATAGTATTAAATATGTAGATTGCTTTGGGTATTATAGATATTTTAACCATATTTTTTCTCCCAATCTATGACCATGGAATGTGTTTCCATTTCTTTGTGTCATCTTCAATTTATTTTGTCAGTATATTATAGTTTTCAGAATACAGATCTTTTACTTCTTTGGTTAGGTTTATTCCTAGGTATCTTGCAGTTTTGGGGGCAGTTGTAAATGGGGTCAATTCCCTGATTTCTCTTACTACTGCTTCATTATTGATATCTGGAAATGCAACAGATTTCTGTACATTGATTTTGTATCCTGTGACTACTGAATTCATGTATCAGTTCTAGCAAATTTTTGGTGGAGTCTTTTGGGTTTTCTACATAGAGTACCATATGACCTGCAAATAGTGAAAGTTTGGCTTCTTCTCTGCCAACTTGGACACCTTTTATTTCTTCTTGTTGTCTGATTGCTCAGGCTAGGACTTTTCAGTACTATGTTAAATAAAAGCAGTGAGATAGGACATCCCTTTCTTGTTACTGACTATTGAGGAAAAGCTCTCCGTTTTTCCCCAAGGAGGATGATATTAGCTGTGGGTCTTTCATATATGGCCTTTATCATGTTGCAGTATGGTCCCTCTATCACTACTTTGTTGAGGGTTTTATCAAAAAGGGATGCTGCATTTTGTCAAATGCTTTTTCTGCATCTGTTGAGAGGATCATATGGTTCTTGCCTTTTCTTTTATTAGTGTGGTGTATCACGTTGATTGATTTGTGAATACTGAATCACCCTTGCAGCCCAGGAATAAATCTCACTTTACCTTGGTGAATAATTCTTTTAATGTATTGTTGGATTCAGTTTGCTTGTATCTTGTTAAGAATTTTTGCATCCATGTTCATCAGGGATATTAACCTGTGATTCACCTTTTTAGTAGGATTTTTGTCTGGTTTTAGAATCAAGATGATGCTGGTGTCTTAATGAGTTTGGAAGCTTTCTTTCCATTTTTATTTTTTGGAAATGTTTGAGAAGAATAAGTATTAACTGTTCTTTAAACATTTGGTGGTATTCCCCTGGGAAGTGATCTGCATACATTTGTTTGTTGGGGGATTTTTGATAACTGATTCAGTTTGTTTGCCGGTTATGGGTCTGTTCAAATGTTCTAATTCTTATTTCTGTTTTGGTAGTTTATATGTTTCTAGGAATTTATCCCTTTCTCCAGATTGCCCAGTTAATTCTCATATAATTTTTCATAATACTGTTTTAGAATTATTTGTTTTACTGTGGTGTTGATTGTTATCACTCCTCTTTCATTTGTGATTTTATTTATTTGGGACCATTCTCTTTTCTTTTTGGGAAGTCTGGCTAGGGATTTATTGGTTTTATTAATTCTTTCAAAGAAGTAACTCCTAGTTTCAGTGATCTGTTCAATTGGTTTTTTTTAATTTATTTTTTATTTTCAGCATAACAGTATTCATTATTATTGCACCACACCCAGTGCTCCATGCAATCCGTGCCCTCCATAATACCCACAATTGTTTTATTCTGTTTCTATATCGTTTATTTCTGCTGTAATCTTTATTTCCCTTCTTCTTCCTGCTTTGGGCTTTATTTTCTTTTCCTTTTCTAACTCCTTTCGATGTAAGGTTAGGTTGTGTATTTGAGACTTTTCTTGCTTCCTGAGATAGGCCTGTAATGTATATATTTCCTTCTTAGAACCACTTTTGCTGTATCCCAAAGGTTCTGGACTGTCATGTTATTATTTTCATTTGCTTCCATGTATTTATTTATTTCTCCTTTAATTTTCTGGTTTGCCCATTCATTCCTTACTTAGTTGGATGTCCTTTAATCTTTATGGATTTATGTTTTTTCCAAATTTTGTGGTTGACTTCAAGTTTCTTAGCATTGTGGTATGAAAATAAGCATGGTATGATCTTAGTTTTTTGTACTTGTTGAGTGTTGATTTGTGAGCCAGTATTTGATCTATTCTGGAGAATGTCACATGCACACCTGGAAAGAATATGTATTCTGATGCTTTAGGAGGGAATGTTCTATATATATCTGTTAAGTCCATTTGGTGCAGTGTGTCATTCAAAGCCATTATTTCCTTATTGATTTTCTGCTTAGATGATCTGTCCATTGCTGTAAGTGGGGTGTTAAATTATCAGTGAGCTTCTTTATATATATTATTAAGCATTTTATATATTTGGGTACTCCCAAGTTGGAGGCATAAATATTTACAATTCTTAGATCTTCTTGTTGGATAGACACCTTTATTATAGTCCCCTCCCTATCTCTTGTTACAGTCTTGGATTTAAAGTCTAGTTTGTCTGATATAAGTACGGCTACTCCATATTTCTTTTGGCATTAAGATGATTAATGGTTCTCTATTCCTCACTTTCATTCTGCAGATGTCTTTATGTCTAAAATGAGTCTCTTGTATGCAGCATATAGAAGGGACTTGTTTTTTTTTTTTTTAAGATTTTATTTATTTATTTGACAGAGAGAGATCACAAGTAGGCAGAGAGGCAGGCAGAGAGAGAGGAGGAAGCAGGCTCCCTGCCGAGCAGAGAGCCCGATGCGGGACTCGATCCCAGGACCCTGAGATCATGACCTGAGCCGAAGGCAGCGGCTCAACCCACTGAGCCACCCAGGCGCCCCAGGGACTTGTTTTTTTTATGCATTCTGATACCCTATGTCTTTTGATTGGAGCATTTAGTCCATTTCCATTCAGAGTGATAACTGATATGCATGAATTTAGTGCCATGGTATACCCTGTAAAGTCAGTGTTTCTAGAGATTTTCTCTTTTCCTTTAATAGGTTGCTTTTGGTCTTTCCCACTCAGAGTCCCCTTTAACATTTCTTGCTGGGCTAGTTTGTTAGTCAAAAACTCCTTTAGTTTTTGTCTTGGAAACTCTTTCTTTCTTTTTCTATTCTGAATGACAGCCTTGCTGGATAGAGTTTCTTTGGCAGCATATTTTTCCCATTCACATTAAATATATCCTACCAGTTTCTTCTGGACTGTCAAGTTTCTATGGAGAGACTTGCTGCTAACCTTATCTGTCTTCCCTTATGGGTTAGGGATTTCCCTTATTACCTTCAATGTTCTTTCCTTATCTGTCTTTTGCAAATCTTACCATGATATATTGCTGTCCTGCTTTTGATGATTTTGATGTGACTTGGGTGTCTGTGTCCTTACCCAGATTAGGGAAGTTTTTAGCTATAATTTGTTCAAATAAACCTTCTGCTCCTTTCCCCCTCTTTTTTTCTGGGACTCATATGACATTAATGTTGTTATGCTTTACGGAGTTGCCAAGTTCCCTAAGTCAATATTTATGATCCAATATTTTTCTTTCCCTCTTCTTTTTTGCTTCATTATTTTCCATAATTCTGTCATATGTATCACTTATTTATTCCTCTATTTCTTTCATCCTTGTTACCAATACATCCAGTTCATTTTACATCTTGGTTATAGAATTCTTTATTTTAGACTGACTAGTTTTCTGCTCTTTTTCCTCTATGACAAGGGACTCACTGGGTCTTCTGTACTTTTTTCTGGCTCAGCTTGTAACCTTAGAGTTGTTGCTTTAAATTCTGGTTTAGACACATTTTTCATATCTGTTTTGATTAGGTCTCTGGAAGTGACCTCTTCTTTTTCTTTCTTTTCATATGAATTCCTCTATCTTGCCATTTTGTCTAGGTCTCTGTGTTCTTTTCTGTGTTAGGAAAGTCTGTTATGTTTTCTGTTCCTGAGAGTAATGACTTTATGAAGATGAGGTCATATCCTGTCCAGGACCTGGTGCTTCAGGAAGTGTTTCTGGTGTATGCTGTGTGCACTCTGCTGCTGTCTTTTGGCTGCTCTTTTCTTCAGGTTGGTCCTCTGCAGTTTCTCCTTTATTCCAGTGGGGAGTATTTGAACCTTGGCCACTGTATGGCCTGTCTTAACTATGTGTGTTTGGTCTGCTTGTTAAAAGAGGCTACATCCTGTTTACCCAGAGCTGAAGCTTTCTAGCAGTCTATGGTCAATATGTATGGTGTGTGTCAGGGGTTTGTCATGGTCTTCTGGGAGAGCAGTCTGCTGCTGTTCTGAGTTTCAGGTACTCCTCTCCTAGTTAAAAAAACAACACAGAATGAAACAAAACCTGTAGAGTGCAGGGAAGTTTGTCTTGGTGTAAGTGGCTCAAGCCTCCAGTGTGGGTGCTGTGTTGCTCGCCAAAGTCTGTGCATCAGCTGGCTCTCTTGTTCCTGATAGGGGATTTTGTGCCTACTATTGTTTAGGAAGCCCTCACAGAAGAGCTAACAATCTCCCCTTCTTTGTTCCAGGCATCCCTGAGACCCTGCCTTCACCCTGTCTTTGTCTAAACTGTATACCCACCCAGCAGTGCTATGCTTTTGTGTTTTATCTGAGACATACTGGCTGGGTTACAAAACTCCAAATTATAGGGACCCAGTGCAGCATGGATCTGCATGAATCCTCTTTGGGAGAGTATCATCATGCTCTGGGTAGTGCGAGTTTGTCCAGGAAGGGCAGTTACATGAATGTGCAAGGACTTGGACTTTATGGTAAAACACAACAAATACTGGTGTCCATGTTAGGTGCCTTCAGTAGGTGCCTCTGTTCCTATGCTAATGAATGGGGCAGCTCAATGGTGCCCTTCAGCTCTTATATCCCCAGAGGAATGGTGCTGCCTCTCCCAAATGCACTTCAGGAAGAGGAACTGTCTCTCCCAGTGCAACTCAAGGGATCCTCAGACTACATTGTTTGCTTCTGAGTCTCTGCCCGCCTTCACCACAGGAACAACTCTATGCCTACCAGGCTCCATTCTGGCAATGGTGCAGACATCTAAAACTTCAGACTTTGAGCTCCACTGCTTGTAAAATCTTGTGATTATCAGCCCCGCCATTTTCCTTGTCAATGATTTTGGGGAAATATTTTTCTTGTAAAATGCCCTGTGCCCTGCTTTCTCTCTCTCTCTTCTCTCCCAGATCAGGGATCCTTCTTGTCCTCAACAACAGCGATTCTTTTCCGCCCAAATCACATCTTCACACCTCCTACTTTCTGTGATGTGGCCTCTCTTCTTCCTGTAGTTGTACATTTTGTTCTCTCAGTCCTCAGATCGATTTCCTGGGTGTTCAGAATGATTTTATATTTATCTAGCTGTGTGAGAGTGATGAGGCAAGCATAGGTTCCACCTACTATCCTGCCATCTTAATTCTTCTTCCTAAAGAATTAATTTTTATTGATAAATAAGAACATGAAATAAGAACATTAACTTACATTTTTTTTTATTTTTACTTAGTAAATGTTTTAATTACAATGGTGAATAATGGAAAGCAGGTTGGAAATTTGGGTTACACATAGATATATCAGGGTTGGAACCCAGTTTCTTCTATTTTCTAGCTCTGATGGATTTGAGCTACTCACAGAATCTGAGTTTCAATTTCATTCCTATAAAATGGGGATAATCATTCTTGTCTTCTCTCACTGGGTTGTTGTGAGGGCCAAATGTGCAAAATATTCTTTCAATTTTAAAGTTTTATAGAGGGCAAAGATTTATATTTCTAGAGATGAGATCTTTTTCTTCTCATTTCTAAAACACTGTCCTGACACTACACAAAATGTAGAAATTTTACAAACAGCAAATACAAAACAAACAGATAAAAAGAAAAAAAAAGCACAAACAAAAAATATCATACATATTGAGCAAACCTTGTGGTGAAATGAATTCACACAGCAACAAACCATGGGAAATTCCCAGTCCTATACTGTTGGGTTCCAAAGCACAGCTAGCTGCTGCTTATTGTAAAACTTTTATTCAGAAATCTTCAATACTTAGCTTTTTCATAACTTCCCATTGTTACTTATAATTGCTGATATTTACATGGTGTTGGTTGTTACTTCTCCTCTGTCATTTGTGATTTTATTTATTTGGGTCCTTTCTCTCTTCTTTTTGATAATCCGGCTAGAGGTTTATCAGTTTTATTCATTTTTGTCAAAGAACCAACTCCTGGTTTCTTTGATCGGTTCCACTGTCTTTTTAGTTTCCGTATCACTTAGTTTTTGTAACACTTATTTCTGCCCTCATCTTGATTATTTCCTTCCTTTGGCTGGCTTTAGACTTCATTTGCTGTCCTTTTGTAGCTCCTTAAGGTAAAAGGTTAGGTTGTTTATTTGAGATTTTTCTTGCTTCTTGAGGTAGGCCTCTATTGCTATATACTTCCCTTTTGGGACTGCTTTTGCTGCATCCCAAAGTTTTGGATCATTGTGTTTTCATTTTCATTAGTTTCCACGTTTCATTTGTTTTTATTTCTTCTTTCATTCCCTGTTTGACCCATTCATTATTTAGTAGCATGTTGTTTAACATCCATGTATTTCTGGCCTGTCCCAGTTTTTTTCTTGTGGTTGACTTCTAGTTCCATATTGTTGTGGTCAGAAAAGGTGCATGGTATGACT
>NC_081575.1:94887946-94920970 GCF_022355385.1 Mustela nigripes
GGATTATCAAAAAGAAGAGAGAAAGGACCCAAATAAATAAAATCACAGATGAGGAGAAATAACAATAACAGTAATACAATTATAAGAGAATATTACAAAATGCTATATGTCAACAAATTGGACAATCTGGAAGAAATGGATAATTTCCTACAAATACGTAAACTACCAAAACTGAAACCAGAAGAAAAAGAAAACTGGAACAGAAGAAAAATCAACAAAGAAGTTGAATCAGTGTTCAAAAATCTTCCAACAAACAAAGTCCAGGACCAGATGACTTCCCAGGGGAATTCTACCAAACATTTAAAGAATAATTAATACCTATTCTTCTCAAACTATTCAAAACATAGAAAAGGTAGAAAAACTTCCAAATTCATTCTATGTGGCCAGCATTATCCTGTTGCCAAAACCAAATTAAGACTCCACTAAAAGAGACAAGTACAGGCCAGTATCCCTCATGAATGTGGAGGCTAAAATCTTCAAAATACTAGCAAACCGAATCCAACAATGCACTAAACAAATGATTTACATGATCAAGTGTGATTTATTCCTGGGTTGCAAGTGCATTTTCACAAGTCAATCAAAGAGATACAAGACATTAATAAAAAGAAGGATAAGAACTATAGATTCTTTTAATAGATACAGTAAAAGCATTTGATGAAGTTTGACACCCACTCATGATTAAAACCCTGAACAGAGTAGGGTTAGAGGGAACATAGTTCAATGTATAAGGCCATCTAGGAAAAACCCACAGGAGGGGCCTGGGTGGTTCAGGTGGGTAAGCATCTACCTCAGCTCAGGTTATGACCTCGGGGTCCTAGGTTCAAGACCCATGTCAGCTCCTTGCTCATTGGGGAGTCTGATTCTCTTTATCCCTCTGTGCACCCCTTCTCTCTCATGTTCGTTCACTCTCTCTCAAATAAATAAATACAATCTTAAGAAAAAAAGAAAGAAAAACGCTTAGGCAATATCATCCTCAATGAGGAGTAACTGACAGCTTTTTCTCTATGGTCAGGAATAAGACAGAGATGTCGACTCTCGCTTCTGTAATTGAATGTAGTACTGGAAGCCCTAGCCCGAGCAACCAATCAACAAAAAGAAATGAAAGGCATCCAAATAGGCAAAAAAGAAGTGAAGCTTTCACTTGCAGATCACATTATACTCTATAGAAAACCTGAAAGAGTCCACCAAAAAGCTGTTAGAACTGGTGGATGAAATCAATAAAGGTACAGGATACAAAATCAACATACAGAAATCTGTTGCATTTCTATACATCAATAATGAAGCAGGGACGCCTGGGTGGCTCAGTGGGTTAAAGCCTCTGCCTTCGGCTCAGGTCGTGATCTCGGGGTCCTGGGATCGAGTCCCGCATCAGGCTCTCTGCTCAGCAGGGAGCCTGCTTCCTCCTCTCTCTCTGCCTGTCTCTCTGCCTCCCTGTGATCTCTGTCTATCAAATAAAAAAAATAAAATCTTTAAAAAAAATGAAGCAGCAGAAAGAGAAAATTAAGAAACAATTGCATTTACAATTGCACCAAAAACAGAAAGTGGTCTAGTTTCATTCTTTTGCATGTTCCTGTCCAGTTTTCCCAACACCATTTGTTGAAAAGACTAAGAGAATATTACAAAATACTATATGCCAACAAATTGGACAATCTGGAAAGTCTTGAAAAGACTAGGAATAAACCTAACTGAAGAGGTCAAACACTTGTACTCTGAAAACTATAAAACACTGATTAAAGAAATTGAAGATGACACAAATAAATGGAAAATATTTCATGTTTGTGGATTGGAAAACAAATATTGTTAAAATGTCTATCCTATCCAAGTAATCCAAACATTTAATGTAATCCCTATAAAAATACCAACAGCAAAAAAAAAAAAAAAAATACCAACAGCATTTTTCACAGATCTGGATCACACTATCCTAAAATTTGTGTAGAATCATAGAAGAACCTGCATAACCAAAGCAACCTTGAAAAAGAAAAGCAAAGCTGGAGGCATAATTTTGGACTTCAAGTTGCATTTTAAAGCTGTAGTGATCAAAACGGTATGGTACTGACACAAAAATGGACACATAGATCAATGGAACAGAGTAGAAAATCCAGAAATGAACCCACTACTATATGGTCCATTAACCTTCAACAAAACAGAATATCCAATGGGAAAAAGTTACATATTTTTCCTTCAACAAAAGAGAGAATATCCAATTGGAGAAAGTCTTTTCAACAAATGGTGTTGGGAAAACTGGACAGGAACATGCAAAAGAGTGAAACTAGACCACTTTCTTGTACAATACAGAAAAACAAATCCAAAATAGATAATGAACTAAATGTGGGACTTGAAGACACAAAAATATTAGAGGAAAATACAGGCAGTAACCTCTTTGGCATTGGCCATAGCACCTTCTTACTAGACATATCTCTTTTATTTTAATTTTATTTCTTTTCAGTGTAAGAGTATACATTGTTTTTGCACCACACCCAGTGCTTCATGCAATCCGTGCCCTCTCTAATACCCATCACCTGGTTCCCCCAATATCTCTTGAGACAAGGAAAGTAAAAGCAGAATTAAACTATTGGAACTTCATCAAAAGAAAATACTTCCTTTCAGCAAAGGAAACGATCAACAAAACTAAAATGTGCCTTACTGAATAGGAGAAGATATTTGCAAATGACATATCTGATAAATGGTTAGTATCCAAAATATATTTAGGACTTAAAAAACTCAATAACCAAAAAATGAATAATTCAATTTAAAAATGTGCAGAATACATGAATAGACATTTTCCCAAAGAAGACCTGCAGATGGCCAACAGACACATAAACATATGTTAATAATTATTTACCATCAGGGAAATGCAAATCAAAACTACGATGACATCATCTCATACCTGTCAGGATTGCTAAATTCAACAACACAAGAAACAACAGGTATTGGCAAGGATATGGAGAAAAGAAAACCCTCTTGCACTGTTGATGAGAAAGGAAACTGATGCAGCCACTCTGGAAAACAGTATGGAGGTTCCTCAAAACATTAAAAGTAGAATTACCCTGTGATCCAGCAAATACTAGGTATTTAGCCAAGGAACAAAAAAAATATTAATTCAGAGGGATACATTCATCCCAATGTTTATAGCAGCATTATCTACAATAGTCAAATTATGGAAACAGCCCAAGTGTCCATCACCTGATGAATGGACAAAGAAGAAGTTGTGTGTGTGTATATAGTATTATGTATGTATATATTACACATATAATATGTACAATATCATATGTATGTATCTATATCGTATGTATATATACATATGTATACATATTTATGTATATATACAATGAATTTTTATATATACAATATATAATATATATACAGTGAATAATATATATGTATATACATATACATACGTGTGTGTGTGTGTGTGTGTGTGTGTGTGTGTGTGTATACACACACACTGGAACATTACTCAGCCATAAAATGAATGAAATCTTGCCCTTTGCAATGGCAGGGATGGAACTAGGGAGTATTATGCTACACAAAATAAGTCAGTCAGAGAAAGACAAATACTATATGATGTCACTCATGTATGGAATTTAATAAACAAAACAAATGTGCAAAGGGAAAAGGAGAGAGAAAAAACAGCAAAGCAAGGAACGGACTCTTAACTATAGAGAACAAATGGATGGTTACTAGAGAGGAGGTGGTTGGGAGGATGGATAAAATAGGTGATAGAGATTAAGGAGTGCAGTTGCTGTAATGAGCACCTGCTGTTGTATGGAAGTGTTGAATCACTATATTGTACCTCTGAAACTAATATTACACTATGTGTTAACTCATTGGAATTTAACTAAGAGCTTTTAAAAAGAAATTTAACTGACCTGAATTAAGGGAATGTAAATATGTGTTGAGGTATCAATATCATTTGAACACAAAAAATGCAAAGAAAGAGAATATTATTTTTGGATAGGCATATGAATATGTAAATGACAACTTTTATTTCCAAATTAATGTATAGATTTAAGCAATTTCAATTAAAGCCACAATGGAATCAATTTCAGAAAATAGCAAAGTATTTCTAAATGCAATTTTCAGGATAAAAGAAACAAACACTCAAGTCTGCTTTAGAGAAAAGAAATAACAAAACCCATGGAAAAGTTAATACTTAGAAGTAGTGTAAATCTGCATGATTTCAACCAATGGATCATTTATTCAAGGTTCACTAGAGAAATTAATCAGTTACAATATATAGTCCAAAAATATGTATAAGAGCTTAGTAAATCTAATAGATATACCAGGGAATGGGGATGGTATGTGGATTAATTAGTAAAATATTGGTGAAGTGTGAATATTTTGTGAAATCTCAGTCAAGATTTTACAGTATAGACTAAATAATTTCAAATGTTTAATTTCATGTGTGAAAGACTGTTATGAAGTATTCTGAGTAGACATCATTGGGATAAAAGATACCATGATTGATTTCTATAACTGGTATAGAAAGGTAAGAGTGTTTCTGGGTTTGGTATGCCAAAAGCTTATAAAACAACACATGCACTTTAATAATAATTCAATTTCAGGAATGTTTCCTATGAAAATCATGACTATTGTCAATTGTTTATGTGCACAGGCATTACCACATTATTTATAATAGAAAAAATTTGGAAACAGCCTACATTTCTGCCAATAATGTAATTGTCAAATTACACATATTACTCTGAAATTATGGATCTTATATTGACAATTACATATGTAGTTTTGAGGTAGTATAATGATTCTGGAAAATACTCAAATATATCTGCATCATTTTAAATTGAGTTTAGTACACTGTTCAATTAGAAAATCCCTGGGTTTCGTTTTCATGGATATTTTGTCTTCTTTAAGCATTCCGGATTTTCTAAGTTTTCCACAATGAGAATGTACTCCTTTGATTACAAAATTTGTTAGAACAACGAAAACTTATCCTGGCACCTATAACATCTCAAAATAATGCATACAATGGGAGACAGATACTCTTACAACAGTTTTTATGTCCAAAACTGTAATTTTCCAAGTCTTCTTCACAATGATATCCCACTCTCTGCCTATGGATAGCATCTGTGGCCAAAGTGATCACTTGCTGAAAACAAGGTATATTCACTTGCAGTCATTATCATTTTTCCTGAAATACTTATTTCTGATTATGATGTCTGAAACATGAAAGTAGCCCAGAAGGAAATGTCTCCCATCCTAAATTCACGAGTTAGAACCTATGCTATCAAACTTCCCTGCAATTACACAGTACATTATCGGACAAAGTGGTAATAGCCAACAACAATATACACCAATAGGGCAAATACTGATAATGATTTATAATGATGATGTTGATGATATATGAGAAAACCAGGAGTTATTAAAGAAATAAAATAAAAAACAAATAGAAATAGATTCAATAGATCACTGAGAAAATACATTAAAATGAATGTAACAAATAAGTTCTAAGAAAAGGAAATACATGGAAAACATGAAGCAGAGAAAGTATTTTTTAAAAAGTCACCCATAGATTATTAGCAATGAGAATAACAAGGAAAGACTTCCAAATTACTTCAGGAAATGGAAGAATGGCTCAAGGATATCTCTCAGGAGGCATGAAAGGCAGGGATAAAAATAGAGACTAAAAAAAGTAAGATATATATATATATAGAGAGAGAGAGAATGAAATTTAGATTTTGTTTTGTTTTGTTTTTGCATTTTTTAAAATATTTTATTTATTTATTTGAGAAAGAGAGAGAGAGAGCAAGCGAGTGAGCACTAGCAGGGGAAGGGGCAGAGGGAGAGGGCTGAGCAAGAAGCCTGACACAGAGCTCAACCCCAGGACTCTGGGATTATGACCTGAGCTGAAGGCAGACACTTAACTGACTTTAGGGTCCAGGAAAGAAAGAAAAAATTAAAAATGGTAGGAGAAGTTCTGGCAAAAACAATCATGGCAACTTCCTGGTAAAATAGCTCTATGGACTGAATGTTTATGTCTCCCCCCACTCCAAACTCATGTTCAAACTCAAATCCCAATATGATGGTGTTTGGAGATAGGCTTTTGGCAGGTAATTAATTAGCTCATGATGATGAATGGTTTTAGTGCCCTTATAAAAAGAGACCAAAGTTCAACCTAGCCCTCTTTCTGCCTTGTAAAGACACAAGACAATGGCAGTCTGCAACTGGGAAGAGGGCTGTCACCAGAATTCATCCATGCTGATACCCTGATCTCAGACTTCCAGCCACCATAAATGGGAGAACTGAATTTCTGTTGTTTAAAAGACACCCAGTCTATGGTACTTTGTTAGAGCAGCCTGAACTGACAAAAACAAATAGCATTGAACAATGTATATCATTCTTCCTTCTGACATGCTTAAAAAAATAGTAGAAGCTTTTTTCAAAGACAAAAACAAACGAACAAACAAACACAAACCAAGTATAGCATAGAAGAGAATAAAACAGCAATGCAATTTTGAAAACTGAGAAGCAGATGGATTAATGGGAATTGAATTAGTTCTGGTATAATGGGTAAAACTTATCATTGATCTGATGTACACATTCAAATCCTCTGAATCTGGCATTGTTGGGTACCTGTGGAATTGAATCTTGAGAAGAGTTATATAAATGAAGGAAGATTTGGAAAATGGTGTAAAGAAAGCAGAGATAAAGAAGGTAAAGCAAGTATATGAGATTGAGTTCGGCATTGGTCTCCTGGCTCAGTGGGCAGCCTGCTTCTCCTTCTGCCTGCTCTGCCTGCCACTTCTCCTGCTTGTGCATTCTCACTCTAGCTCTCTCTCAAAACAAATAAATAAATAAAATCTTAAAAATATAAAAAGATAATATGATTGTATTTTATTTTATTTTATTTTTATTTTTTTAAAGATTTTATTTATTTATTTGACAGAGAGAGATCACAAGTAGGCAGAGAGGAAGGCAGAGAGAGAGAGAGGAGGAAGCAGGCTCCCTGCTGAGCAGAGAGCCCGATGCGGGACTCGATCCCAGAACCCTGAGATCATGACCTGAGCCAAAGGCAGAGGCTTTAACCCACTGAGCCACCCAGGCGCCCCGATATGATTGTATTTTAGCATAGTTTTGTGTGTGTACTATTTATGTCTGGGTGACACTCAGGGTATTGACTTTTTGCTTAACATCTTTTTGGGCCTTAATTTTATGTTACCATTTTCTTTAAAGATGGATGACACAGATAAATTTTGTTGATATTTCAAGGCTGTTAAAATTCCAATCTAGGATTCCGTTTACAATTAGCTATACTGAACATGAAGTGCTAGTTTTCACTTGTGGGAGACACTGCTGGTGCTCTCCCATATCCAGTTTTTTTCTCTGTCCTAGTCCTGTTAGAGGTTACAATTCTCAGTCCCATTGCAGCTAGGCAAGATGGTGTGACTAAGTCTAGCCAACAAAATGTGAGTAGAAGCCATGTGTGTTATTTCCAAGCTAAGATGGTTGCTTGCTGTGGCACCTGGGTGGCTCAGTTGGTTAAGTGTCTGCCTTCAGCTCAGGTCATGATCTCAGGGTCCTGCTTAGCAGTGAGCCTGCTTCTCCCTCTACTTCTGGTTCTCCCCCATCTCCCCCACTTGTGCTCTTTCTCTCTCAAAATAAATTGGAAGGGGAGGTGAATCATGAGAGACTAGGACTCTGTAAAACAATCTGGGGGGTTTGAAGTGGCGGTGGGGTGGGAGGTTGGGGTACCAGGTGGTGGGTATTATAGAGGGCACAGATTGCATGGAGCACTGGGTGTGGTGAAAAAATAATGAATACTGTTTTTCTGAAAATAAATAAATTAATTAAAAAAATAAAATCTTAAAAAATAATAATAAAAAGAAGATAAAGCAATTATGAATGTGTATGCAAACAGTTATACAGCCTAAAATTGTGCAAAGCAACAACTGATAAAATATGAAGAGAAATGGATATATCAACATTTATAGTTGAAATTTTAAATTATTTTTTCTCAGAAACTAATACAAATATAGAAAGATAAAGAAGGTTAACATAAGGTTAATATGCTCAAACCAGTAGATAAATATTTATTATTTTAGTTGACAACAAAGACCTCAACATTCCCTTTCTTAAATGACAACTAAGATCAAAAAGAAATTTTCTCACCACAATAAAAGCTATCATAGTATCAAAATACTATGTATTGTATCATTGATACATAGTATCAAAATAGATATCAAAAACTAAACTACATATTTTTAAAAAATCAGATTGACACAAATAAGGGAAAAACAACAAAATCTTTAAACCTGATCTCTAAGATTTCAAACATTAAGTATTCCTGCTGCCACTTCTATTTGATATAAAAGTGGAGGTACTAACCAATGCAAGAAATAAAGAATTTTAAGAATTAAAAGATAGAGAAAAAATCCTGTTACATTATCAGATAATGTGATTCTGTAGAAAACTGAGCAAAATCAATAGGCAAGTTCTTGGCACTAACAAAAGAGTTTAGCAAAGTTGTCCCATACCAGATCATCTTCCACTCCACATGTACACTAAGACCTAGAGCTTTGATGCACTTAAAATACCTATTATAGAATTTATATCAAACACTAGGTACACATAAATATTTTTTATGGAAGAAAATTTAAAAGAAAAAAATAAATTTCCTAAAATAGAGGCTTTTCACGGCATATACTACAGCAATCTACAAAGTCATAACAAAATACAAAACAAACAAAATAATATGATATTGGCACATGCCCAGATAATTCCCAGGTAAAGCAATAGGCTACAATAGGAAGCTCAAAACTGGTGTTATGTACATATAGAAAATGAATATATTGTAACCAGACCATCAGAAATTGTCTGGAAATGTTACAGTGTTTGTCAGTTGGTTTTGGAAATTAGTTGGGTCAATATGTCGAAAAAAATAATTATTTTACCTCTACCTCTTACCATCATTTAAAACTGTACTTTAAATGGATTAAAGATCTGAATATAAAGTGTAAAACTATTAAACCAATAAACTAAACTGTCAGAATTACTATGTGACCTTGGGATGGGGAGTGAACTTCTTAAATAATATTCCAAGAAAGAAAACAATCAAAATTTTTATAAAACTGATTGAATGCATGCAAAATTAGACTTTTTTATACAACAAAGGATGTTGTATGTGGTGCTTACAGATGTGTAACAGATTTAGAAACAGAATATAAATATCTAAAACTGAAAGGTGATAAATTAGTAAGCTATAAAAATCCAATATAAAATGTACACGAGCAAGTAAGAAGTTAACTCACAAACAGAAAATCCTAAAAAGCTTAAAATTTACTAAATGTGCAATCAAGTCTTACTGGCAATTAGAAAAAAGTGGAAAATTAAAATGGTAAGGAGGGACCATTTATAGCTATTAGAATCCCCAAAATCTGAAAGACATCTAATGCTAAATCTTAATAGAATATGCTGAAATAGGAACCTACATATTCTTCAGGAAAGGAGTGCAAAATTTTAGAGATAATCTGCAGAGCATTTTTTTTAAAGGTACTTAGTTACATATGCACACACTGGGATGATTTCATAATTTTTCACACAAACTGTGACATTTCATAATTATCCTTGGATAATTGGCATAAATGGACTGTTCTGGATAAAGTGGGGTACATTACATTGTCATGCAACACATTATACTAATCCCATCTGAAATATATCCAAGAGAAATTAAAGCAAAAGTCAATATAGGGACATATTATGTGTATGTTCATTACTGTATTGATTGTAGTAATAAAGCATCATGAAAACTAAGTGTCCATTTATAGAGAAAGGGAAAGTAAGATGAGAATGCACACTATGCAATGGTTAGCAGTGAAATAAGTATATATTCAGCAACATTAAATATTCTTGGGTAAAGCAATAAACCTATATATTCACCTTAGGATACATGACTATTCAAGTACATGTATAGATGCTGTCTATTGGTGGGGTGTGGACTAGAAAATGAAATATAAATTAAAAGAGTAAAAGAAAAATTGTAAATACAAAATTAATAGAAGGAAAAGACTATAATTGAACTAATGAACATCATTAACTTAATGAAACATAAATAATCTTTATTTTTTTAACTTTTTAATGTGGGGCTTGAACTCACAACACTGAGATCAAGATCTGAGCTAAGAGTAGGACACAACTGAGTTACCCAGGTTTCCCCCAAAATAATCTTTAGATAGAAATGTTTTATTTTTCCTCATAGAAGTAATATAATTAAAACTGAACATGTTCATCTACTTACACCTAACTGTTCATCTGAACATAACATGTAACATTGGCAGGGATCATTTACCTTTACAGTGATCTATGTACAGTGTTTGAGGATTCCTAGTTGAAACATTATTGTGATCATCTTTGCTTCTTAAGTCACCTCTGTGTTTTTATTGATAAATTGATTGAAGAGCACTTTTATTTGCTCAGCTGCTTCAGGGAGAAAAAGCAGTGATGGAAAAAGAAAATCCTAAAATCATAAAAGATTTTGACTCATTGGGATTTTCAATCTTCTATTTCAACAGCGGTAACAAGTGAGCAAGCTCTTTTCGAATTGATGCTTTTGATGCAATGTTAGTCAAAGAAGAATGTAAGTTTAAATTAACAGTATATTAGAAAAAAAATAATTTGACATTATATTCACAAAAGTTACAGATTATCTATGAGATACTTGGTAGGTATTAAATGACATCAAACGCAAATAGAAAATATATTGGGTTTGGAAGGTCAAATTTAAAACTCTGGTAAAGGTCACACGCACGTGAATACACATTTATACATTCAGGGAAATGACCATATGATCTTTCTGACCCTCACATTGTTGTAGTGATTGTTTTTCAAATATACTGAGTAGGGTTTTGATGTCATGGAGACAAAGGCTATATAAAGGATAAACTTATGTGTTTGGATTTGAATGTAGACAATGAACAGAGCAATAGAATTGTGTTTACAAATTTGTTCCATAAGGCCATTTTCCATTTGCTTTCCCCATTCCATAGTGACAGAAAAAGCAGTAAAATTTCTGATTTATTTTGTTAGGTTTTTCTTTTTGGGTATTTTGAATAAATCAACTGCAGGTTTACTTATTAGAAAAAATTGCTTTATTATACTACTCTGTCCTGGCAAATGTCCTTTTTACTTTCTTTAAGGAAGGCCCCAAGATGTAAGGAAATCCTCACGATATTGAGTACATCTCTGAATTCTGATAACTGAAAGACATTGGTTTTTCTTCATCCTAGTTAGATTTCTTTAGAAATAAGGAAAAGATGATATATTTCTGCTGAAAGCTTACTCCCCCCCCCCACTGCTTTTTTTCTTTTGAATCATAGTTTCACAGTTGACTAAGCATATATTTCACTCTTTTACAAACATCATCTTTTCTTTCATGCTGTCCTTTTTTTCTAATCTCTTTTTATTTACTTCTTTATCCATAATCCCACTTTCATTTCTCTCCATTCATGAGCAGTCACTCTCATACTGAATAGACTTGAGGCCTTGAAAACCAATGTTTTAAAAACAAAATATCGCTTATCCTGTGTAGTCCCCCCACACGCCCTATTCAGGGTCATAAAAGGTGAATCCTTGTTTTGGCAACACTTACAAGGCTGATTTTACTGTGTATCAGGATTCATCATGGCATTCGTATTCTGGCCATTTACTTGTTCTGGCTTCATCTGTTAAGTTTAAATCCAGCTAGTTATATCACCTGCTATTGATAAATCTTCTAAAATACAGTGTAGTAGAAAATAGCTGTACCCGAGCGCTCTCTCTCTCTCTCACTCACACAATATCACCCTGACTTGTACGCATGACTTTTAGTACTCTGAAGAAATTTTTTCACTAAAGACTTCTTCTCTTACATAACGCATGTGCTATCTTTCACAAATGCTTCTACACTTGATCTTAGCCAAAAGGCCGAGAAGGGATCACAAATGATTCTAATCTTTTTTTTTTTTACTTTGTCTTAATTTAATTGTAAAGTCACAGGAAGCTGCAAATGGTCCCATGTACCTTCCACACAGTTTCCTCTAATGTTTACATCCTAAATAACTCTTATACAAAATTAAAACTGGGAAATTGACATTAGTACAATGTGTGTGTTCTGTCCCATTTTGTTATATGTGTAAATTTGTCCAACTATATCACCACAATTAAGGTACAAAACCATTGAATCACCACAATGATCTCCCTCTTTTTGTCCCTTTATAGACACATCCACCACTCTTCCCTCCACTATTCCTAACCCCTGACAACCATTGATCTGTTTTCCATCTCTGTAATTTTATCATTTCTAGAATGTTATATGTGAATCTTGTGGTATGTGACCTTTTAAGGTTGTCCTTTTTCATGCAGCATAACAACTTTGAGATCCATCCAACTTATTATGTATCCATATTTCTTTTTTTTCATATTTAGTTTTTTAATAGATTTATTTTATTTTTTTCAGTGTTCCAAAATTCACTGTTTTTTTTTTTTAATATTTTATTCACTTATTTGACAGACAGAGATCACAAGTAGGCAGAGAGAGAGAGAGGAGAAAGCAGGCTCCCCGAGGAGCAGAGAGCCCGATGCGGGCCTCGATCCCAGGAACCTGGAATCATGACCTGAGCCGAAGTCAGAGGCTTTAACCCACTGAGCCACCCAGGTGCCCCAAAATTCACTGTTTATGTACCACACCCAATGCTCCATGCAATATGTGCCCTCCATAATACTTACCATCAGGCTCGCCCAATCCCCCACTCCCCTCCAAAACCCTGTTTGTTTCTCAGAATCCACAGTCTCTTATGGTTTGTCTACCCCTCCAATTTCCCCCAACTCACTTCTCCTTTCCTTCTCCCAGTGTCTTCCGTGTTATTTCTTATGCTCCACAAGTAAGTGAGACCATGTGATAATTGACTCTCTCTGCTTGACTTATTTCACTCAGCATAATCTCTTCCTGTCTTGTCCATCTTGATACAAAAGTTGGGTATTCATCCTTTCTGATGGAGACATAATACTCCATTGTATATATGGACCATATCTTCTTTATCCATTCATCCATTGAAGGGCATCTTGGTTCTTTCCACAGTTTGGTGACTGTGGATATTGCTGCTATGAATATAGTTCATTTATTTTTATAGCTGAGTAGTATTCCATGGTAATGAAAGATTGCAGTTTGTTAACCGTTCACCTTTTGTAGACATTTTCATTGTTTCTAGTTTTGGGTCATTACAAATAAGCTGATATAAACAATCATGTACAGGTTTTTGTGTGGATATAAATCTTCAGTCCAGTGGGATAAATGCTCAAGAGTGAAATTGCTAGGTTATATGCTATAGGTATATTCTAAACTTTAATATTTATTTTCTTTAGGTTTATCCAGTTATTTCTTTATGTGATACTCTTATGTATTTCTTCATCTTATCACCCAAGGATGGGCTGCACATGGCAAATAATTTTAACACGTGCCCATGAAAAAAAATAAAATACAAAGCAAAAAGAGGTTTGCCACAAGGATTTGCAAACAGTAGTCCACATTATTTTTCTCAGATTTAAGATCATACATAATTATTTCTCCTAATTTGGAAAAGTTGGACTCCAGTCTCATCTCTCCTCCTAGTTCTGTGGTTGATATCTTTCATCTAGCTGATATACCATAATGCTATATATTTATTTTACCATATCCATGAGTTTGGAAAACCCCTGAAATTGTAATGTCACCCTTCTCCCTGGATTATACCCTATTTCTACTCCAGTCTAGTTTCTAAATCTTAGTTCAGTCTTTCATAAATGATTCTCTCCTTTCCTTCCAGATTAGGTATTACATCATTACTTTGGCTTCTAGAGTTAAGCTCACCATCAAAACTTTGGCTTGACCCACTCCTAAAGTTCTATTCCTGATTCAGGCTAACTTAGAAAGGCAACCTAAGTTAGTGTCTCAAAGATAGTTCCAGGACCTATGAGTCAGGACCCAGAAAGTTAAGACAGGGTGAGATCCTGCATCACCTCAAGCAATTTAGTTAGTATCTGTGGACTTCAATTTCCTCATCTATACATGATCTCCTCAGTTAATATTAACCTATTATTATGCATTAAAAATTACCAGAAGACTCAGGCTTTTGTGATTATTTCTACTTACACTTGCCATTCCATTCTTAAGTCAGTACTAGTTCTTTTATTTTCTGAACAACAACAACAAAAAGTAACTCTGTCTTTGTACCAAGAAGAATTGATTTAACAGATTTTCTGGATTTTTCCCAAGCGTTTTCTTTATCCATTTTCTCCTAAAGTAATCCTGGTCAGTCCCCCAGAGTCAAACCTTTCTCTAAAATCATCTAATCAAGCTTCTTCACACAGTGTCATACAAGCATTAGTCATTATGCTTGTTTAAGCTTAGTGCAGTGAGAGTAACTTTCTGAGGTTTAAATTTTTAATCAATTCTGTTTTTTTCTCCACCGGCATTACATGTCCATCTCATGACATGGGTCTACATATGCATTCCAGACTTGCATTGTCTTCTTTAGGAAACCAATACAGGAAAAATCCTATCTGAATGAAAAAACAGGATTTGTGAAAGGGGCTATTCCTGTTGCATAATACTCAATAAAAAATTGTTTTAGAGTAATAATTATCTAGACAGTACAGACAAAAGGTTGATATCCAGGATCTATAATGAACTCCTCAAACTCAACACACATGAAACAGGCAAACATATCAAAAAATGGGCAGAAGATATGAACAGACACTTCTCCAACCAAGACATACAAATGGCTATCAGACACATGAAAAAATGTTCATCATCATTAGCCCTCAGGGAGGTTCAAATTAAAACCACATTGAGATATTACCTTACACCAGTTAGAATGGCCAAAATTAACAAAACAGGAAACAACATGTGTTGGAGAGCATATGGAGAAAGGGGAACCCTCTTCCACTGTTGGTGGGAATGCAAGTTGGTGCAGCCTCTTTGGAGAACAGTGTGAAGATTCCTCAAGAAATTAAAAATAGAGCTTCCCTATGACCCTGCAATAATTATCTAGAATTCAAGAGAAGCTAAACTTGGTGTTCTTGGTTGTTTTTTTTTTTTTTTTTTTTTTTTCCCCAATGTTTCTCAAAAAGTCACAGTCAGACAGTGGCTGTGCCTAGAGCCATCTTGAAAGCTTCTTCATTCTCATGTTTAGTGTCTGGTTTGGCATGACTGGAACAGTCAGGATTCTTCAGCTATCTTTATCACTCTGTGATTTCTCCTAATCTGTGTAGCATGGAAATTTCAGGGTAGCTGAAATTCTTACATATCGGTATATTGGTTCAGTGTTTCCAAGGCATAGAGGGAAGAAGGGATGGAGAGAGAGAGAGAGAGACAGAGACAGAGACAGAGAGACAGAGAGACAGAGAGGAGATCCTTTATGAGTCATGTATTATCATTTTTCCCAAATTTTATTGATCAACGAAGTTATAATAGCCTATGTTCATGGGGAGAAAAACACATTCCACCTCCTAATGGAAGACTTCAAATTTTAACTTCAAATTTTAAGAAGAACACATAGGATAACATATTTATCATTACAGTCACCTTTGAAAACAAATTTGCAAATATGGTAGCATTTGAATTACATATTATAGGATAATATAGAAGTAATTTCCTAAAGTTATTTCTGGACTTATGTCATGTTTCATTCCGAGAAAAGGAGGGCAATATCTGGGAGAATCTCCCATATGATATTAATGATGGGTAAAATGACAGAGCAAGTTTGTTTTTGTTAACATGTTGAATATACAATGTTTAACTAGATTTTCTTTTAAATAAATCCCATACTTGAAATTCTTGGGTTGTGAGGACAGTGTACCTGGTAAAAATCTCAGTTGCAAGCCTTCTTTACTGTACACATTATAAAAATTCTTTATACCAATTTGTTCATGAGCATATAGAACTACTTTGAAGATCAAATAAGATTCCATAGCAAAATGTTTAGTGCTATAATTTAGCCCATAGAAGTAAATCAATAAACTTTAGCTAATTATCACCATTATCCCCCTATTGAAAATTGTCTTACATAAATGAAATAACCTTTCTCAGACTTTAGGAGCTTTCTGTTTATAAATTTATAACATCAGAGCTATGAACTAAACTAAGAATTCCACAAACATGACAAAAAGTTAAGCAAAGAATTCACATACTGGTGTAAACTCTTAAAAAAATAGTAGTCTGTAATGACAAAATACCTTTGTATCATCCTTACCTAGATTTTTCAAGAAGTAGAAATTTTCATTTTTGTTTCCTGGCTTTATATTACCTGTTTATCTGATTTTGTTTTCTCTGGAAAATAAGTTCATGGAATATAGAGAGTTAGATCAGAATAAAGTTGTCAGATTTTGTTCAGAGGTGGATTAATATGAGGCTATAAGCACTAAAATGCTATCATTTGCCAACTCCTCTCAACTCCTTTCTGCCAACATGCCACTATGAGGTTTTAAGAAATTAAACCATAAAATAAATTTGTAAATATCAAAAAATGTCTAACATTTCAATTTATGACTAAACTGGAAATTTAAAGTATGTCAAATACCTGATAATATCCTATTGTTTTATAATTTTGAGGGTGCCTCTGCTTTGCCAGTGCCCTCATTACTTGATTAGTCAGTCCATTGATTATCCAGGAAAAATCTACTTCATTTGTGCACAATACATATTCAATTTCACTTATAAGTCATTTATACTATTAGTGTTTCAAGCATAGTTTGTTAAATTTGCACCATAAGCAAAGTTGCCCAATTTCATAAAGACCATAGTAAATAGAATTTGCTACTTGTGTTAGAGATTTAAAACAAGTAAATACACGCACGCGCACGCACACACACACACACACATATGCATGCATATATTTATTACTTATTACTCTTATTACTTTTATTTTTTATAATAGTAACAATGTATGCAGAGGATAGTAAAGAGATATGTGAAGTTTTTAATTTTTTTATTTTTATTTCCCAAAAGAGTAAAATAAATAAATGGCTGGAAGGCAGGAATGCTGAACTGTGAAGTCAAGTAGACTAAAGGGAAAGCAATCTGTAATAAATTGTGAACAGACTTCTCTGTTTGATTTCCCCTTTTCTACTCTAAGAATCAAGAAAAGTGAAATGCCTAAAAGAACAAGTCTGATGTCTACCCCATAGCTAAAATTCAACTGGAGTACCCATAGCATTAATGCAGCACTCAGATCTAAAACAAACTGAGCTACATAAGTCACTCTGGGGCCAGAATAGCAGAAACAGATGTCAAAATAAGGCTTATATGGAGGTTCCTCAAAAAATTAAAAAGAGATCTACCATACAATCTAGCAATTCCATTTCTGTAGATATACCCAAAGGAAATTAAAACAGGATTTTGATGAGATATTTGCCCTCCCATGTTGATTGCCACATTATTCACAATAACGAAAATATGGAAACTCAAAATGCTCATCAAGGGATGAATGGATAAAAAAAAAAGATGTAGTACATATACATAATGGAATATTATTCAGCCACGAGAAATGAGGATATCCATCCATTTTCAATAACATGGATGGACCTTGAGCACATTATGCTAAGTGAGATAAGTCAGAGAAAGGCAAATACTGTATGATATCACTTATAGGTGGAATCTAAAAACGTTGTTAAACCTATAAAAAACAAAGACCAAATGGTGGTTACTAGAGGATGAGGGTGTATAAGAATGAGGATTTTTAAGGATATAAACTTGTAACAAGAAGTAAATAAGCCATAGGAATCTATTGCACAGTATAATGAATATAGAAAACAATATTTTGCTATGTCAACAATCATAATATATAAGCATATCAAAATAACACACAGTGCACATTTAACTTCACAATGTTACATGTCAAATTTATTCAATTAAAATAATCAGCCTGATGAACAAAAAGTACCTTAGATTTAATAATAAAAAAAGAAGGATGTTCAGAGGTCAGGATAAAGTGATTATCAGAAATCCAAAAATCAGCTTCCGGGTGATTCTAAAGAATCTTCTCCATGCAGGACTTTATGTTTTGTAATAAGTAACCAATAATTTCTAGAATGCCTTTCATGAGGATTTAAAAAAAAAAAAGTAAGAATGAATCACATTTTTTGCACTTACATGCAAATGCAAATTCCACACTGATTTTACTCACTCTGATTTTTGTTGTGTTATCCTTTTGTCTCAGTCACACTTGCAAATAGCTGCCAGATTCACTTAGAATGATGTTCAAAAATGATTTTGGTGGTTTTGTTTAAAGACTGAAAGAAGTATATGGACACTTCTGGGAAAAAAACGGATGCAAAGAGATTATCACTTTCAAACAAGCTTGAAAAATAATTATAAGCCTCTATACTTGGCTAAATTTGATAGAATGATACATAGTACACAGAAAATACATATTGTACACAGAATTGGAAAAAATATGTTGCATTACCAACTAAAGATATGGTACAAAAAGAGTAGTTAATGTATTAATGTATACACATTTTTAAATAAAAAGTACTCAGACTATTTTGTGTGCTTGTTTTCTGTAGTACTTAATGACAAGTACTGAGTTAACTCCATTCATAAATCAAGTTAAATATACAAAGAAAAAAACAACAACAATGTGGAAGATAAAAATGAATGGGTCCCCTATCTTGGTCATTTGGATCTTTTTGTCTTAGCTGGCTTTTCACAAGTGACAACTAGTTGTTTGATCCTTCAGGAACGAGTCCAAGTTCTAATCATATGGAGATTAATTATTTAAATCTGTGCCTTAAATGGTATGAAATTTAAAATACAACCTTGGTCAATGTATAGTCAAGAACTGTTTCAAAGTAGTTACAGTGATGGCAAACTGCAAAGTTAACCCAGTTCTCTCATACACTATGGAGGCTCACTCTTTTTTCCTTAGCTTTATTAAAACATAATTGCCATATAACACTGTGTAAGTTTGAGGTGTACAATATAGTGATTTGATATATGTATGTATTGTAATATGATTACCACAATAAGTGAACACATTCATCACCTTACAGTTACAAATTTGCGTGTGTGATGAGACCTTTCAACATCTACTCTCTTAGCAACCTTCATATACAGTATTGCTAACATTATGCTAAGTCAGACAGAAAAGAAAATATTGTATGATTTCACTTATATGCAGAATCTAAAAAATAAACTTAACTCAGATATGGAGAACAAATCAGTGGTTGCTGGAGTCAGGGAGTGAGTGAGTGAGGGGAAATGAATGAAAGTGGCTAAAAGGAGGTTTACTCTTTTGGAATGAGGGTGAAGCATTAATTTCATTATTGCTTCTTATATAGTATGTAGATTCTGGAGCAATATGGAGATTATCATGGAAAAACCAGTTGAGACCTAAAGTATAGAAATTTTCAGTTTGATTTTAGTTATTGTGCCTCAGCTACCTGGAAGGCTGAACTCCTATGAAGCATTGTCTGGTCATCTTCATAGTGATTCTCAACTTGGCTATGCATCAGAATCACCTGGAGAGCTTCTTAAAACACAGATTCCTGGGCCTCACCCTAAGACGTTCTTATTCAGCAGATGTGTCACTAAATTGTTGAAAAGAGTAACCATCAAAATTATCAGCCCTCCATTTTCTCCATTTTAACCTTTTGTATTTTTTTTATTGTAAAGAAAAAAAGTATGAGCTCTACATTCTCATACCAATTCCTCCAATCCTGTAGTACCTTACTGCCTATTCTCCTTAAAACACCCCATGAGCAACAAACTAATGATAGATGAGATAAGACCATGCATTTCTCACCAGGCCCATTGGCTGATTTTTATTCAATGCCTCTCATTAACTATAAGACTTGATTGCAGTAGCTGATTATAAAGATTCACTATATATATTTTTTCTTTTTCTTTTCTTCATGGAGTGTATTTTGGATCAATGATTCATTTTTATACTTTTATATGAATTACAGACTTGTGCCATATAAATCAAAGTGGAAAAAGAATAATATTCAATTGACATAATACTCCATAGTGTATATTCAATTGACATGCAGGGAAAGGCTAAACTAGACACACAAATAAAACTGTATACAAAATAAAGTATCTATTACAAAAGGTAATGAGTACATTACTCATTGTCCTTTCTTTCTTGTTTATCAGTTTGTGTTTGAATTCCAACAACTTCTGGCCATGGTTGATTTTGCCTTTAGGTGGTTGACACTTCCATCTGCTCAAATATAGTGGCCACAGTTAGTTAACTCAAACAATATTTTAACATGTCACTGCCTCAAGTAACTGTTTTGCTTCTCAAATCCAAACTCATCTAACATAATATTTCCCCAGACGCTGGTCAAAATAACCAGCAAAATACTGCTGAGTAAAGATATGACCTAGTCTGAGGATCAATGCTCATCTTAAAACTCTTTCAAGGGGCGCCTGGGTGGCTCAGTGGGTTAAGCCGCTGCCTTCGGCTCGGGTCATGATCTCGGGGTCCTGGGATTGAGTCCTGCATCGGGCTCTCTGCTCAGCGGGGAGCCTGCTTCCCTCTCTCTCTCTGCCTGCCTCTCCATCTACTTGCGATTTCTCTCTGTCAAATAAATAAATAAAATCTTAAAAAAAAAAAACTCTTTCAAAAAGAATGTGGATCATGGGGTGAAAATAGGACAGGAATCATGGGTTATAGTTCATATTGTCAAGAGAGAAACTTGCAAGAAATAAGAATGAATATTTTTTCAAGTAAATTTTTAATTCTTTTTTGAAAGATGAGAATAAACCACAGTCCCAAAAGCAATGGAGAAAACTTCTCTCCCAAAGTAAAGACAGTAATAATGATTATAGTGTGCCTCCTTAGCACTATAATAAACACTAACACCTATTTTGAAGCTCAGGATTTTTCTTTAATCAAGAAAAGTTAGTTCTGTTTAAAATCTGTCTTACTATATAATTATAGAATCATATAATTGGAAATGATACTATTTAATATTCAGTCGGTAGATCCTTGGTAGAAGACCATCCAAGTTCTGCTTGAATACAAGTAGCCAGGTGATTACTGCTTTATTATCTCCAAAAAACCTATTTCATTTTTGAACAGCTTTAACTGTTTGATTGTCATTATGGAAACTTTATTTTATATGTTTCTGACAACTGACCAATTTAATTATCTATAATATTTTAAAGAGTCTACAGAGGTTGTTCTGCAGATTTAAAATGATATATTGCTTAACTGGCATTTCCCAATGGTCAAATATATTTTTATAAAAGTATATAAAATTTATGTAAGTATGTTTGATAATGACATCAGGTTCAGAGGCATCAGTGATTGGGAGGTCTTTGGGAGAAGGGTTTTTGATTTCTCAAAGGAAAGTCCTTTGGGTACCTTTAAAATGCGATTCTGGGAAGCAAAGAAAAATTTTTTTGCAATCTGTTGGAAAAAGTAATTAGTTTAGCATCTTAACCCATGCAACAGCCTTTACCTACTCCTGAGAGTGCTACATAAAACAAATTTGTTCAAAGAGGTGGCCATTTCACAAATGAAATTCCAACTGTTCTGTGCAGCTATATTGCCCTGGCATAGTTACAAAATAAATACAAAATTATTTTGATGAAATTATTGCTAATTTTATCTGTAGTTATAGTTTTAACACAGTTGAACTCATTAAGGCATTTATTTAAGCAATTTATTTCATGAACAAGACTCTATACACACACACATTCAGAATATTTTATATATATACATATATATACATATATATGCATGTATATGTATTATATACTCATAGACATAATAGGTAAATACATACATTCAGAATCATTTAAAATATAGTATTATAGTAGAGTATTTAGTTTACATGTCTATCTTTGAAGGACTTTTTGTGTTGTTCAAACAGCATATAGATTTATAAGTAAATTCATGTAAATGAGCATTTTTTATTGGTACAAATAAATAAAAATAATATTAGAGAACAACTATGAAGAAATATTAATAGAATATATTCATTTAATTCCATTGTTTTAAAAATTGATTTTCTATCCTTTATGGATAGGTCATAATGCCTACTCAGACACTCTACAATCAATAAATTTAAATAAAAGGGAGAAAGAACAAATAAAATAGATGTTTAAACAAATACTTTTGTATAATAATTCGTAAGTCACCACAAATATCTACTTTTGCCTCCCATACTATTTATATGCACAACAAGTAAATTGTACTTTAGATCAGCTGAGCTTTTCCCAGGTATATCCATTCAAGAGTCATTTATTTCTAAAGTTTCTCTTAATATGTAAATCAATAGAGGTGAAATATGGTTTTATTGACACTTTTCATTAAAAAGAGGCTTATTTAAATTTTTAGATGTGATTGCTTACATAAATGTAAATTTGCTTTCAATATCAGTTATTAGCTATTTTAAGTAACACACACACACACACACACACACACATATATATATATATATTCTTACTAATTACCATCATCTTAAAACACTAAGGGAATAAGTAAAATGTTTAGACCTAGCTTACAGAGATTAAGTTTATCCATAACATTGTTAATGTATCATAGATTCAATATACTTTGTAGGTATGTAAAAAATTTACTTAAGCAAAATATTTAAAAATATTTTCCCCTCACCAAAAGAATAAAATTTTATTACAATATGGGCTTTGATTAGCTTGATGGATTGCTTAGTATAAGACTTGCTTGTTTCCCAACAGAAAAGCACAATGAGTTTATCTCAACTTACCACGAAAAATGAATCTCTGGAGAATTGGCATTAAATCCTGTGGTTTGGCTTGTCTTAGCTTTGATGGATGTCCTATTGCCTATGTTCCCGTAAGTAGAGGAATTAAAATTAAATGGCTACACTGGATGTTTTAAGGTTATCATGACATTAAATGCTCACTACTGGCATTAAAAAAGGATTAAATTACATTTTAAAATAGAATGATGCATATTGACAAATAATAAAATAATTAAACTAAGGAAATCTGTTGTAACACATCACTTCTGATATTCCTTAAGATAACTTAAGGTATACTTAAAGTAAAGCAAAGAGGAAAGTATCTGTAAAACTTGCCTATTGAATGATTAGTGTCTTATTTCCTATGTTTAATGAAGGTATCTTAAATAACTGCTTTAAAAAAAAAAAGTTCTTGAATACTTAGGAAATAAAGTTTCCTGGGGAAATTACAATTCTAATGTTGACTAATTCTGTACATTCTTACTTTCAACATTTTTAAAAATATCTATAAAGGAGACACAGGCCCACCTATTTTAGAAGAATTTTGGTAAATAAATTAGTCTGTAATGATAATTAGTGCTGTCATTTGGATGAATATATTGAAATGAAAAAACAAATTTTTGTTAAAAATTTTGCTTTCTTTAGAATCATAATGTGTGTGTGTGTCTGTGTGTGTGTGTCAGGCTTATGAACTTCAAAGGCTTGAAGGAATACAGAATAAGTTTATTTTATTGTTTTAGTGATTTGTACTAGAATAAAGCAAGTTTTATATTTTTTCAATAATTATCACTACTCTGATTTTTTTCAATATTCTTAAAAGCCTGTTTTTTCTTGTTAGAATTAGTTATTAGTTCAGATTTACTTAAAAATAAAATGAATAGAGATAATTCAGTTTGGAGAAAACTGTCAACATAATATTTTTTGTATATCTAAAATAATCTGAATTAATATAAAATGAAATATTTCCCATATAGAAAATAAAATATTTCATGGAAATAAAATACTTCTCCTATAAAAAGAAATGATCCTATATGCTCCAGTACTTTGTATTTAGTAATTACTAAACAGATAATTTTTAAAAAAAATAAGAAATGCATTATAATTCTATTTTAGTAGATTTAATAGGAGCCAAAGAGTTTATTTTTATTAAGCTGTAGGATAAGTGTAAGAAACTGTACTAATCATTCATACCCAAACAGTAGAGTTTACTAACTAAAACTGCAGCATCTGTCACTAAAAAAACTGAGCAGAATCATATTAGAGAAAATGAATTATCCAAGAAATGGGTTGGTCCTAATTGAAGAGTGGGGGAAAATCACAAGAAACACACATCACCATTATATTTTGCACTGGTAGTGATAAGATCTACTTAAAGTGATAAGATCTCATTTTAAACTGGTCTATGTAGAACTCTAAGAATGTAGACTTCACTCAAGAGCTAAGATTATTAACAAGGCTCAGTTAGATGCTCTCATTCTCTTTATTTTCAACAAGAGAAGCTTTCAGTTTATTGCCCTTAAAAGTTGATGAGACCGAAGGACAAATCATTAAAATAAACTTGAAAAACAAGGAACTAGGGTGCCTAGCCGGCACAGTTGGTAGAACATGCAATCTTTATCTTGTGTGTAGAGATTACTTAAAAATAAAATCTTTTTTAAAAAGCAAGGAATAGGGCATCTGGGTGGCTCAGTGGGTTAAGCCTCTGCCTTCAGCTCAGGTCATGATCTCAGGGTCCTGGGATCAAGCCCCACATTGGGTTCTCTGCTCAGCAGGGAGCCTGCTTCCTCTTCTTTCTCTACCTGCCTCTGCCTACTTGTGATCTCTCTATCAAATAAATAAAATCTTTTTTTAAAAAAAGCAAGGAATAAATGGCAAATGGAAACACAAGTACACACGAGTATAATTTTGCTCTACAATTTTCTATGGCAATACATGCTGTATATTTTTATTTTTAAGACCAAGTTAGTCTAGAACCCGCTGTTGCCATATACAAGTCCTGGAGGGCTTGAACAGTATGTAAATAATAAAAGAAAAGTTAAAAACATGGAGGAAGAACTGTCTCTCATGTTCAAGCTACTGTGGTCCCCCCTCTGGATGATTTGTCCAAGCCTTCATTAGCTATCTACTTAATGGCAAGAAGTCCATTAATGATATGTAGCTCCACTATGTCCTTGTCATAGTTGACCATACGAATCACTTTTTTGAATTCACCTATATTTAGCATACAAATTGAACTTATCTGCCCATTGTTATAGAGACCCAGCCACATCCTAGGTTGTTGTGTGTAAGCTGGGCATAGACTCCTTTCTCCACAGTCCTCTTTCTGTGTATATCATGGAAGCTGCATACAAGCTTGAGTCCTTCAACTTCTTAAACTTAACACCTAATGTCCTCTTCCATCACTGGGCTGAAAAGATTAATATTCTCATAATAATTCTAAATTCTAAACCCTATTCATTGGCATCATAAAGAGTGGCCATGGGTACCTTTAAGGAAAGTTGAAATTTCTAAAGATTTCCTTTCCCCTTTTCAGTGTGTAGGTAAAAAGTAGATTTGCTTTGTTTTCCCCTGGTGAATCCATAGCAACTGACAATGAACTGAGACAGAAGTACTTGTCTCATTCTCCCTGCATATACAGTCGTTTCTCATTATTCATGGTAGTTTTGTTCTATAAGTTCTCTACAAATGCTGAATTAGTGAATACTGCACCATTGTCTCCATTCAAGATACAGAGTTTGGTTCCTGCAAGCCTCTGCTCACAGCATTTTCATCACCCAATCAATAATTATGTTTTATGTGTGTTTATATAAGATACCTTTCCTACAATCTATTCATGATTCATTAACATTGAACTCACAATAAACATAACATGTTTGAACAAACCTTATGTAACATACTTATTTTATACATAAGGCACATCACAGCTTTCTTGAACTTAGGAACACTAGACAATACATTAGCATTATGCTTGGAGGCCATTTTAAACAACAACAACAACAACCAAAAAGAAAAAAAAAGGCACAAAATAAGGAAGGTGGCACTGAATAGACTGTAGTAAGGACATTGTTTATAGTATGAGAGCTAAAATGAGGCAGAGTATTGCCTTGTTCAGTTATAGCTAGGAAGATGCACAGAGACTGATTAAAATTTTTCACTGCTCTGCACATGTCCAAAAATGCCCATGAGATTTGTAAGTATTGATTTTAAGGCTACATTTCAATTTTAGTGAATGGACAGATTTGCAAATATGAATCCATGAATAATAAGGATTGACTGAAAATATGTATGTATTAATAAATTATACATATAATATGCAAGAATTATATATGTGTAGATTATCAGAACTATGTGAATTGTTTTGACCTTATCACCAGATTAAGTGAGAATTATTAAGCCAAGTGCAATAACTGATTATATACGTTAAAATAATATTTGGCAACTACACTTATTTGCTTTTGATCACCAAAGAGTATTACTAAGTCTCAAAGAAGATGTATACAGCTGAATAACATAGAGGAATTGAAGAGGCCTTGAGTATAGATGGGGAATATAATTTTATAGATCATAGTAGAAAAGTAACTTAAACTCAAAATTGACTGAAATATTATTTAGTAAAAGGAATGATACCTGTGGTAAGTCAAGGCATATGAGCACAGACAAAAATATAGAAAAGAATGAGAATATTGCTATTATTGATGACAAAGGTGCTAGCTGAACTTCGACTCACATGGAAGGTAAAAAATTAACTTGAAGATCCATCAAATATAAGTTCAAAATTAGTAAGTAGCTCATGTTACATTATGACATAACCCAAAATTATTTATTCATTCACTTACACATTTATTTATTTCAGTGATATAAAATGCCACAACTTCTAAGAGCTGTCCATTATATTTGAGAATCAATGCTGTGGAAAGAAGTTTTCCAAATTTAATGCGAAAACACAGATAAAGAAGATTTTTAAAAAGTCTTAGGGTAGGTAATGAGTTATACAATTGTTTAATAATTTACTATCACTGTGCTTGTACTCTGCCAGAATTCAGGATTCTGTTCCATTTCAGAATTAGATAAGCAGATTCACAATTAGATATTTTTCTATGGAATAGGACAGGTAGCCCAGTGCAAATCTTGGCAATCGAAATTTACTCCTTCTGAAAAGGATGGGGACTTCATAAGACGAACAGTGGAATCTTTCCTGACAGATGCATGGAGTAGAGTGATACTCTACTCTGACTCTGATGTGTCAACCTTCAGAACTTTGGTAGAAAGGCCATAGACTTTGCATGGTTTACTGGAACCCCCAAAAGAATATGGCATGCTTTCTGTATGCTAAGGCAACCAAGGTAATAGGTAATTTCAAAACCTGCACTTGGAACAAGTACTAAAGCAGATTGAGTTCTGAAAGTCATCAGAAACAGGTAATCAGGATCTATCCAAAGCAAAATTATCTGATTTTAAAGCAAAGCAAAATCAAGTCCTAATAGAGATTTATCTGAATCAGGAAATTTGAGAATATTTGAACTTACAAGTACCATATATACAATTTCTCTGATAAGAAAGAAAGGAATCATTTGGGGGAAAAAATTCCAATAGATAATTCCTATGCCAATCTTTACTCCTGCATGTGGTTCAGGGGAGTGAGCAGTAATATGCAGGCTTTGGGTATGTGTAAGACATTTGGATGTCAGGTCTTTGCACTTCAGAGAGGAACTGAATTGTATTTAATCATTCTCCTTTTCTCTGAAGTTTTCTATATCCACTGATCTGTATAATGAAAATAGACCATTATAATGTTAAAGACTAGCCAATCTATAATCTTGGTAAGTTAATGTTTCCAAAATTAACTTTCTAGGCTTCTAATCCTATATCTGAGCAAAAGCAGAAAAACAGTGCATATGTAAAGTTATAGCATAGTGAATGCCTGTGGAGCATATATACCTAAACATCTTTGTACCATTTGAGGTGAATATTATTGAGATTTAAAAAAAAATAATACTCTCATCATGGAAGTGAGAGAAACATGACACTTCTATAAATTTTGCCAGAGTAATAAATTAAGCACTTCTATAAAAATCCAAATGTTTCAACACTGTATTAGAGTGATCATGACCTCCTAATAAATATGCAGTCCATACTGAGGACATCTTATCTTAAACAATTAAACATATATTCCTCAAACTTCAGAGTTGTTTTTTTTTTTTTTTTTTTTTTTTTTAACTATGATGTCAAAGCATCCTCATGTAAAATTTTCTTGCCGGCCTGCTGTACCTTTTACATACTTGAGATAGCTGTCCTTCAGCAGGCACTAAAGTATTTCATTTGTAATTTATAAATCCCCTTATGGACTGTGAAGAAGAAAGCACTTGCTAATGGTATAAATGTTAGACTGGGATTCCAAAGAGGGGAAATATATGTGAAGTTATTTAATCTCAAACTACTCTATTAATTTATTTTTCTTATAGGATTAGTCATAACACTAAAAATGAAGACCATGTGAGAGTGAATTTCAGTATCAATTCAAAAATGCAACTTTTTGTGTTAAATATATGTTATTCAAATTTAATTAATTTAAAATCTTGTAATAGAGGGTCAACTTAGAAACATTAGAACTTCTGTCAATATCTTCTAGCATTGGAGAAGTATTTATGGTGTATTTGTGTAGTTTTATTGCATTTGGTCTCATTGTTTCAAATAAGAAAAATAAAGACATTCTTGATTATTTAAATTTATAGAAAATGTAAATTATTTACTATTATTACCTTAAGTTCAGCATTTAAGAAAAAGCATTTGACTCTTAATGTATTTTAAGAAATGTTGAAATCTTTGAAAAGATTCCATAAGATTTTGAGGGCAAAGGCGATTTTTGATTGAAAACAATGAACACGACAAAAGTGCTCTTTGAAAATATGGTTTTGGGCACCTGGATGGCTCGGTGGGGCAAGCCTCTGCCTTCAGCTCAGGTCATGATCCCAGGGTCCTGGGATCGAGTCCCACATCAGACTCTCTGCTCAGCAGGGAGCCTGCTCCCCCCCACCCCTCTGTCTCTGCCTACTTGTGACCTCTCTCTCTGTCAAATAAATAAATAAAATCTTTAAAAAATATATATTTTTTACCTTGTATTTGGTGATGAGTTTTTAGATACACCACCAAAAGCTAGATCCATGAAAGGAAAAGATTTAAAAGTTGGGACTTCATTAAAATTGAAAACTTCTGTTCTGCAAAAGACACAGTTAAGAAAACAAAAAGACAGCTCCAAACTAGGAGAAAATGTTTGCAATTCACATAACTAAAAAAGTACTTTTATCCAGAATATACAATGAATGAACACATAAAACTAAACAAGAAAATAAATTACCCAATTAAAAAACGGGCAAAAGATCTGAACAGACACCTCACAAGAAGATACGCAGATGGAATATAAGCATATGAAAAGATGCTCAACATCATATGTCCTTAAGGACTTGCCAATTAAAACAACAACAAGCTACCTCAACACACTTAATTAGAATGGCTAAAGTAAAAAATACTTACAATACCAAAGCAGGCAAAGATGGAGAGCAACAGAAACTCTTTTGTTGCTGGTGGAAATGCAAAATGTTACAGCTACTTTGGAAGGAAGTTTGAGAATTTCTTACAAAACTAAATATATTCTTACCATATGATCCAGCAGTTACAGTCCTTGCTCTTTACTCAAATGGAGTGAAAACTTGTGTCTACACAAAAAACCTTCACAGAAGTATTTATAACAGTTTTATTTATCTTTGCCAACACTTGAAAGCAACAGAGAACTCCTTCAATTGGTGAATGGATTTTTAAAAAACCCTATGATATGTCTATACAATGGCATATCATTCAGTGATAAAAAGAAATGAGCTATTAAGCCATGAAAAGAGAAAAGAGGGACCTTAACTGCATGTGGCTAAGTGAAAGAAGCCACTCTGAAAAGGCTACATAATGTACGATTCCAACTATATGACATGCTGGAAAAGCCAAAACTATGGAGATAAGTAAAAATATCTCTGGTTGCCATGGGACAAGGGAAGGAGGAAGGGAAGAATAGGTGGAACACTGGATTTTTAGAGCAGTGAATATATTCTATATGGTGTAGTAATAATGGATACCTGTCAATGCACAGAGTGAACCCTAATGTAAACTATGGAATTTAGTTAACAGAAATATATGAATATTTGTTCATTAATTTTAACAAATGTGTGACAACATTATAATAAGTAAATAATAGGGTAAATTATGTTGAGGGGAGGTGACAGTAAATGGAAACTGTACTTTATGCTTAATTTTTCTGTAAACCTAAAACTACTAAAAACTCAATTTGCATATAAATTATCTATACATAAATATACATAAATCAGTTGATTTTATTTTTGTATAAATGTAAATTTTTTTGAGATTATTTAATTGCTATTATTCTAATCCTCTTTATAAGTGGACACTGAAGAAAATATTGTAGACACTGAATTATCTTTTCTTCAGCTATGTTTGGTTATAAAAAATTCTAATTCATCTTTGTTTTTTTCCTCATTCAATTTTGACTTCTCTGTCTTCACATTCAGGATGAAGCATATCACTTGGTTCCTTCTCTGTAATTAAATTTTTCCTTTCTTTATATACACACACACACACACACACACACATACATATATATATATATATATACATACATAGACACACACACACATACATATGCAGAGAGAAAAAGAGAGAGAGAAACAGAGAAAATGAAAAATAAACATTGCCTATAGGCCAGTCACTATGCTTGGCACTGATAATAATGAGAAAAATTAAACCACAATCACTCCTTTGAAGAAAGATGTGATGTCTCTGAGAGAGGTAAGTAAATTAATACAGATAACTTTCTTCCTTTATTAATTAATGCATCAGAATTTGACTACTGGGTATTTATGATATGACAGAAACTGCTCTAATCTCTAAAGGTTGGATATAAAAAACAAATATAAAAAATAAATAAGACCATGTCAGGGCTAAGTGACATGAAGAACATTAAACTAAGTGATCATTGAGCAATTGATACTGGGTAATACTTTTGACTGTAAACAATTATAAAACTGGCCAAAATATATGAGACAATTATTTTCTAACTTTGGTACAATTGTGAGATTTACAATCTTTATGGATTTCTCATGTGGGGCAATTTTCAGACTGTGGTGAGGAAAGGTGGAACCTAACCTGGACGAGAGAGATCAGAGTTCATGACTGTTTGGGCAGCTAATATTATGTGTTAATTACTAGAAGAGAGAAGCACAGAGAACAAGTTCCAGAAATTTATATATAAATCCATTCTAGTCTTTGAGAAAAACCTGAGTTAGACTTCCAAAGTGGAGACTCCATGAGGCCTAGCCATGACAAATTGTTATAAAGTCATGAAATTACTGGAAATACATTGCTCTTCACTAAATCACTCAGTGCTAGAAGGCCCAGAAGTTCTGTCATGCTGGATTATAGGGAATGTAATGACACTGGCCATCATTGACTTCTCTAGAAAAGCCAGGCCTTAGGAATTGGATTACTAAAGCCCTAGAGAAACAGTTATACTAGACATCCTATAGTAAAGTTTAAAAGCAATCATTCAGGGACGCCTGGGTGGCTCAGTTGGTTAAGCAGCTGCCTTCAGCTCAGGTCATGATCCCAGTGTCCTGGGATCGAGTCCCACATGAGGCTCCTTGCTCAGCAGGGACCCTGCTTCTCCCTCTGCCTCTGCCTGCCATTCTGTCTGCCTGTGCTCCCTCTCTCCCCCCCCACTCTGATAAATAAATAAAAATCTTAAAAAAAAAGATTAAAAGCAATCATTCAATGTTTCAAATAGATCTACTGGTAAGTTAATTGATGGTAAGAATAAATATTGGTAATCTCTTATAGAAGAAACCAAAACCGGGGAAACAAACAAAGTGTTATAGAAGGGAGGGGATTGGGGGATGGGGTAAGCAGGTGATGGGTATTAAGTAGGGCATGTGTAGTGATGAGGCCTGGGTGTTACACACAACTAATGAATCATTGAAGACTACATCAAAAACTAATGATGTGCTATATGTTGGCTAACTGAACATAAAAAAAAAAAAGAGAGAGAGAGAGAGAGACCAAAATCCAGACTGTCAAAATACAAAATATAAAATACACAGAACAGGGGGCTTGGATGGCTTGGCCAGTTAAGTGACCAATTCTTGATCTTACCTCAGGTTGTGATCTCAGGGTCATCTCAGGGTCATGAGTTCAAGCTACACATTGGTGGGGGGGGGGGCTACTTAAAAAATAAAATACAATACACAGAATAATATAAAATTAATAGGTATACAAAGAAGTGACCCATTCCCAAAATAATAACCAAAATGAAATTTGAGATGAGGCAGGAGTTCAGTTATCACACTGGACCTTAAAATAGCTATTATAAATATGTACAGAGATTTTTTAAATAGTTGTTTATTTGAATTCCAGTATGGTTAATATATAGTATTTTATTAGTTTAAGGTGTATGAAACAATGAATCAACAGTTCCATATATTACTCAGTGCTCATTAAGATAAGTGGTACTCTTAACCCCCTTCATCTATTTCAACCATTCCCCCAACCAAACTCCCCTCCATTAGCCATCTCTTTGTTCTCTAGAGTTAAGAGTATGTTTGTTGGTTTTTGTCTCTTCTTTTTTTCCCTTTGTTCATTTGTTTTGTTTCTTAAATTCCACATATGAGTGAAATAATATGGTATTTATTTTTCTAACTGGCATATCTGGCTTAGCATTATACTCACTAGGTCCATCCATGGTTTTGCAAATGGTAATATTTCATTCATTTCTATGGCTGAATATATTAATATGCTATGTATATAATATATATAACATATGTATTATATATATATGAATGACATCTCCTTTAACCATTCATCTATCAGTGGACACTTGATCTGCTTCCATAACTTAGGTACTTAGGTATTGTAAATAATGCTACAATAAAATAATGATGCAAAAAAATTAAAACATAAGGTTGCATATATATCCCTTTGAATTGGAGTTTTCATATTTTTTAGGTATATACCCAGTAGAGCAATTACTGAATCAGAAGGTAGTTCTATCTTTAAGTTTTTGAGGAACCTCCATACTGTCTTCCATAATGGTTGTAATCTATTGCGTTCCAACCAATAGTACATGAGGGTAACTCTGTTTCTGCATCCTCACCAACTCATGTTGTTTCATGAGGTTTTTTTTTAAATTTTAAATTTTTAATTTTTTATAAACATATATTTTTATCCCCAGGGGTACAGGTCTGTAAACCTGGCGATTCACAGACCTGTACC
>NC_081575.1:94925970-94948973 GCF_022355385.1 Mustela nigripes
CTTCTTCTTTGCCGATTTGGATGCCTTTAATTTCCTTTTGTTGTCTGGAATTTAAGAAATAAAACGAATGAACATAGGGGGAAGAAAAAGAGAGGCAATCCAAGAAACAGACTCCTGACTACAGAGAACAAACTGATCGTTATTGGAGGAGAGGTTGATGGGGGAGTGGAATTGGTTAAAACAGGTGATGGGTATTGAGGAAGCACTTGTGATGAGCACCAGGTGTTGTATGTAAGTGATTTTTTTTCACTAAATTCTACACCTGAAACTAATGTCAACTAGCTGGAATTGAAATAAAAACTTGGGAAAAAAAAAAGTTAAATTCCAAAAACAGGGAAAAGTGCAATGGATTTGTGTACCATGATTTTGTTTCCTATGACTTTATGGAGTTCATTTATCAGTTTCAGTAATTTTTTGGTGGGGTCTTTAGAGTTTTCTATATATAGAATTATGTCATCCACAAATAGTGAAAGTTTTATTTCTTCCTTACCTATTTTAATTTCTTTTATTACTTTTTGTTGTCTGATTGCTGTGGCTAGGACTTCTAGTACAGTGTTGAGTAAAATTGGAGAGAATAGATATTCTTGGTCTTGTTCCTGATCTTAAGGGAAAATCTCTCCATTTTTCCCCCCACAGATGTTAGCTGTGGATTTTTCATATAAAGTCTTTATTATGCTGAGGTATGTTCCTTCTAAATCTGCTTTATTGGGGGTTTTTATATCATGAATGGATATTGTGCTTTACTAAATGCTTTTTCTGAATCTATTGAAATAATCATATAGTTTTTATCTTTTCTTTTGTTGATGTTATGTATTATGTTGATTGGTGAATATTGAACCACTCTGACATCTCTGGAATAAATCCCACTTGATCTTGGTGAATTTTTAAAAATATATTGTTGGATTCAGTTTGCTAATATTTTGTTGAAGACTTTTGCATCTATATTCATGAGAGATATTGGCCTCCAGTTCTCTCTATCTTGTGTGTGTGTGTGTGTGTGTGTGTGTGTGTGTGTTGTCTTTATCTCGGTTTGGGATCAGAGAAATGCTGAATGGAATGAATTTAAAATATTTCATTCCTCTTTTATTGTTTGGAATAAGTTGAGTAGAATAGGCATAAACTCTTCTTCAAATGTTTGTTAGAACTCACTGGTGTAGCCTCTGGTACTGGACTTCTGTTTGATGGGAGCTTTATGGTTACTGACTCAATTTCAT
This sequence comes from Mustela nigripes, assembly GCF_022355385.1. Lineage (NCBI taxonomy): Eukaryota > Metazoa > Chordata > Mammalia > Carnivora > Mustelidae > Mustela > Mustela nigripes. The sequence continues at coordinate 94,927,185 of NC_081575.1, forward strand.
TACTGATAATCAGTCTGTTCAAATTTCTTATTTCTTCCTAACTCAGTTTTGGGGAAATTATATGTTTCTAGGAATTTATCCATTTCTCCTAGGTTGTCTAATTTTTGGCATATGATTTCTCATAATATTCCCTTACAATCCTTTTTATTTCTATGGTGGTGGTTGTTATTTCTCTTCTTTAATTTCTGATTTTGTTATTAGAGTCCTCTCTTTTTTTGATGAGTCTTGCTAGAGGTTTATCAATTTTGTGGATCTTTTCAAAGAACCAGCTCCAGGTTTCATTGACCTGTTCCATTGTTTTTTGGTTTTGTTTTTTAGTTTCTATATCATTGTTTTCTGCTCTAATTTTTATTATCCCTCTCCTGTTGGCTTTAGGTTTTGTTTGTTTTTGTTGTTTTCTAGCTCCTGTAGGTGTAAGGTTAGGCTATCTATATGATATTTTTCTTGATTCTTGAATTAGACCTGTATTGTTATATACTTCCCTCTTAAAACTACTTTTGTTCTATCCCAAAGACTTGGGACCATTGTCATTTTCACTTCTCTCCATGTAATTTTTTATTTTTTTTGTTTGATTTCTTGGTTGACCCATTTGTTGTTTAGTAGCATGTTATTTAGCCTCCATGTACTTATGCTCTGTCCATTTTTTTTCTTGTGGCTGATTTCTGGTTTCATAGTGTTTTGGTCAGAAAAGATGTGAGGTATGATTTTAATATCTTTGAATTTGTTGAGAATTGTTTTGTGGCCTATCAGTGATCTGTTCTGGAGAATATTATGTGTGTACTTCATAAGAATGTGTATCTGCTGTTTTAGGATGGAATGATCAGAATAATTCCAATAAATCCATCTGTCCCACTGTTTCATTCAAAGCAATTCTTTTCTTGTTGATTTTTTGTTTGGATGATGTCCATTGATTTAAGTGTGGTATTTAAGTCCCCTACTATTATTGTATTACTATCAATTAGTTCCTTTATGTTTATTACTTCCCGCTTTAGGTATTTGAGTGTTCCCATATTGGGTACATAATTATTTGCAATTGGTGTTTCTTCTTGTTATATTGTCCCATTTATTATTATATAGTGTCTTTCTTTGTCTCCTGGTACAGTCTATATTTTAAAGTCTATTTAGCCCAATATAAGTATTGCTATCTTGGCTTTCTTTTTATAGCCATTTGCATGATAGATGTTTCTCCATCCCCTCACATTCAATCTGCATGTATCTTTAGGTCTGAAATGAGTCTCTTGTAGGCAGCATAAAGATTGGTCTTGTTTTTTGTGCATTTGTCACCCTGTGTCTTTTGATTGGCATGTTTAGAAGCTTTGCATTCAAAGTAATTATTAATGGCTATGTATTTATTATCATTTTGTACTTGTTTTATATTTTTGTAATTATCCTGTGATCCTTTTGTGGCTCTCTCTTTCATGTATTGTTGGCTTTCCTCAGTGATATACTTGGATTCCTTTCTCTTTCTTTTTTGCATACCTATTACTGCTTTTTGATTTGTGGTTACCATTAGGTTTCTGTATAACATATTCTGCAAATTACAGTCTATATTAAATTGATGGTCGCTTAAGTTTCAATCCATTCTTTACTCCTCTCCTCCCCATGTTTTAGGTTTATGGTGTCATACTTCGCATTCTTTTATTTTGTGATTCCCTTGACTGATTTTCACAAATACACTTATTTGTACTGCATTTGTGGCTTCTACTTTTCTTACTCTTACTTATGGTCTTTCCTTTTCCCTCAAAGTGTTCTCTTTAACATTTCCTTCAAGGCTGGTTTAGTGGTAACGAATGCCTTTAGTTTTTGTTTGGGTTACTCTATCTCTTCTATTCTGAATGATAGGCTTGCTGGATAGAGTATTGGCTGCAGGTTTTTTCCTTTCAGCACTTTAAATACATCATGTCACATTCTTCTGGGCTTCAAAGTTTCTGCTAAAAAAATCAGCTGATGGCCTTTTGGTATTTCTCTTATATGTAATTCTTTTTATCTCTTACTGTTCATAAAACTCTCTTTTTATTACTACTTTTTGCCAGTTTAATTGGTGTGTTCCTACTTGGGTTGATTTTGTTGGAGGCTGTCTGTGTCTCCTAGATATGGATTTCTGTTTCCTTCCCTGGATTAAGGAAGTTTTAGCTATTATTTCTTCAGAAAAATTTTCTGCTCCCATTCTCCCTCTTTTCTCCTTCTGCGATTTCTATAATGTAAAAGTTATTACACTTGATGAAGTCACTGAGCTCCCTAAATCTATCCCCATGTTGCACATTTTTTTTCTCTTACCTGCTCAGCTTGATTACTTCCTATTACTCTGTCTTCCAGTTTGCTAATTCATCCTTTTTCTTCTTCTAGTCTACTATTTTTTCCATCTAGTGTATTTTTATTTACATTTATTGTGTTCTTCATCTCTGATTATTATTTTTTTTAATTTCTTGTTAAGAGTCTCATTGATGTCCTCCACTCTTTTCTCAAGTCCAGTGAGTATCTTTATGTTCATTCACTACTTTAAATTCTCTATCAGGCATATTGCTTACCTCTGTTTTGCTTATGTATCTTGATGTAGTTTTGTCCTTTTCTTTTGGGGTATATTACTCTGTCTCCTCACTTTTTCTAAATCTTTGTGTCTGTTTCACTGTTTTAGGAAAGTCACTTATATCCCCTGCTCTTGAATGTATGGCCTTGTGAAAAAGAGGTCCTGTAGTGCCCTGCAGTGAAGTATCCCCTGTTCACCAGAACCTGGTGCTTCAGGGTTGTCTCCTATGTGGGCTGCATGTGCTCTGCTATTGTGTCCTGGCCACTTTTCCTTCAGTCCATTCATCTGCAGTGTCTGTCTTTGACCATTGTGGGCAGTTTTTGCTTAACATTAATCACCAGAGAAATTCAAACCAAAACCACAATAAAATAGAACTTCTAATCCTCTAGGATGGCCAAAATAAAAAAGGTAGATAATAAGTGTAAAAGGGTGTGGGAAAATTGGAAATTTTATATATTGCAGATGGAAATATAAAATGGTGCAGCCACTTTGGAAAACAGTTTGGCAGTTCCTCAGAAAGATAAATATAGAGTCCTCGTATGAACCAGAAATATACTCTTAGGTATATATCCAAGAAAAATGAAAAGGTATTGTCATAAAAATTTGTATGTAAACATTCATAGCAGCATAATTCATAATAGTCAAAATGTGGAAATAACCCAAATTGCCATCAACTGATAATAGATATACAAAATGGTGCATATTTCTACCACAAAATATTATTCATCTTTGAAAGGATTGAAGTACTGACATATGTTACAACCAGAATGAACCTTGAAAACATATGCTAAATGAAAGAAACAAGTCATAAAATATCATAAAATATATTATTTTTATATAAAATATCTGTAATATATGAATCTATAGAGGCAGAAAGTAGATTGGTGGTTACCTAGGTCTGACAAGGGGAGTGTCACAGAAATGGAGAGTGACTGCTAATGGGGAACTGTTTTCTTTTAGAGAATGAAATTATCTAAACTGATTGTGGTAATTGTTAATCTACGTGAATATACTAAAAACTATCAAACTGTACACTTTAAATAGGTGAATTAGATGTACATGACAAATCCACATTAAAAATAAGGAAAATAAACTTTAATTTCTCTTGGTATAAAAAGAAAAAGATACTCTACACCCTCTCTTAGAACACTTATAGAAAAGAAAAAAATGGAATTGTGAATCTTCTCTCTTCCATATTTTTTTCTCAAAACCTGGCAGCCATCTCTTTGAAATGTAATAATCACAAAAGATAGCACCCATATCTTCTATTTCCTGTGGGAGGATAAGAATCTAACTTTAGCTGGATCCAGTCTCCAAGTTACAAATATACCTCCTATCATAAAGATATGAGTAATTTATTTTCCTTTTTAAAATCAATTAACAAACACAGGTGGGTACCCTAATTATAAGGTGACCTTAGGATAATAATGTGTGATAAATGATGATGTCATGTTCTTTTACTTGGGGGAATAATAATCATTTATCATGAGAAAATGTATGCAACTGGATGGATCTGCTTGGGCATGTAATGGGATTAAATTTCTCTCTGTCTTTGCAATCACTTTAACAGATTGCCTGTAATGTGCATCACATTCTAGTTTAATGCTTATCCAATAATAAAACAGTTTTCTCTCTCTTCTACTTTTGTGGAGAAGCCTTTTGGGTTGGCAGATTTTATATTTAGTTATATTCCTCTAGCATACGATATGTGAGTCATACCCTAATAAAGCTGTTATTTTAAAAATGAAGAATACAATACATTATTTTACTTTTTCATTTATAATATCATTGTCGAATATTTCCCCTACATATAATGAGAACCACAATTGACTCTGTTATAATTTTTGCTTCACCCACAAACATAATTTGGAAAACTCAAGAGTAAAAGGAAAGTTTATTTTATTATAGTCAATCACATTTTTGCTCTTCTCTTCTTGCTTCCTTATGTTCCAAGATTTCTTTCACCATATTGCTACTCAGGCCCTAGATTAGTTGGCTTAGGCTACCATAAAAAATACTATGGACTGGGTGTTTAAGCAACAGAAATTTATTTTCTCACAGTTCTGAAGGCTGGAGTGTGAGATTAGGTACCAGTATGGTCAGTTTCTTATGAGATCTCTCTTCCTGGCTACCATCCTGCTACATCTTCACTTGGCAAAGAGAGATTGATAAAGATCTTCCTTTTTTTATAAAGCTACAGTCCTATTAGGACTGTATTAGGACCCCATCTTTATGACCTCATTTAATCTTAATCTCCATAAAGTTCCCATCACTGAATCAAGTCATATTGGGGGTTAAACCTTCAAAATAGATATTTGGGGGAGACAACAGTTCAATCCAGAGAGACCCTGAGGTTCCTAGCCAGTCTGCTTGCTTTCTTTTCAACTGTCAGTATTTTCTTATGTTGTTTTATATATAATGTCTAGGGATTTTAGCTGTATTTAATGGGAAGAAAAGGTAATAATGTATCTACTGAATTTTTCCAGAAGCAGGAGACTACCCAGGAATAGTTTTGGTTTCTACACTTCACTCAAACAAGCAAAATGTCAACATCGGGAGACCAATGAACAGTATATAAATAATGTGATATCTATAGCAATCGTGCACACACAAAAGCTATACAAATATATGCACATTAAAAAAATTGGTGAGTTAGGGGCACCTGGGTGCTCAGTCCGTTAAGCTCAGTCATAGATTAAGTGCCGCATCAGGCTCTGTGCTCAACATGAAGTGTGTTTGAAATTCTCTCACACTCCCCCTCCCTCTGGCCCTCCTTCCACTTGTGTGCATGTTTTCTCTCTAAAATAATAAATAAATAAAATATTAAAAGAACCATGAAAGATTCAAAATAAAATTCTAAATAAAAATTCAGAAGGGAAATGGATAAAACAAATGAAATAAAAATTAAAATGACAGTTTAAGCCCTATATATCAATAATTGTATTAAATATAAGTAGTCTAATATGCCCTTAAAAGACAGAAACTGGCAAGGTGAATTTACATAATAATATAAAGTTCAACCCACTAAGACAGCAATTCTGTATGTATATACACCAAACAACAGAACTGCAAAATATATGAGTCAAAATAACAGAACAAAAAGCACAAACTGACAAATCTGAAGTTATAGTTAGAGATTTCAACAACCCTGTGTCAATAACAGAGAGATTAACTAGACATAAAATCAGCAATGATACAGAAGAACACAACACCATCAACTAAAAAGAGATCACTGAAATTTATAGAATATTCCACCCTGCAACAACAAATTGCACATTCTTTACAAGCATCCATGATACATATACCAAAATAGAAGATATATTGGAACTTTACACAAACTTCAATAAAATTAAACTAATAGAAATGATACAGAGTTGTTTTTGGGCTACCATGGAGTCAAACAAGATACAAATAACAGAAAGGTAAGAAAAATTCGGAATACTTGAGCAATAAACAGCACAGTTCTAAACAATCTAAAGAAAGTCTTAAGTGAAATAAAAAAATACACCGAACTGAATGAAAAGTACAATACGACATACCAAAATTCTTTAGACATGGTTAATGCTGCAATCAGAAGGACATTTATAATACTAAATACTTATATTGGAGAATAGAGAACGTAAAATCAGTAATCTAAACTCCCAGCTAAGGAAGTGTTAAACTCAAACCAAGAAGAAGAAAAGTACCAACAGAAATTAATGAAATGAAATAAAAAACTAATTTTTTTAACATACCAATGAGTTTATAAAACTTCAGCTAGATTGACAAAGAAACAAAGAAAGACATATTTTACCAATGTCAGGAATGAAATGAGGGATATCTGTACACACCCTGAAGACATCAAGAAGATAGTGAGATATAAACAAATCTACAGGCATAAATTTGACAACATAAATGAATGGATCAATTCTTCAAAAGGTACAAATTACAAAAGTCACTCAATATGAAGTAGATAATTGGAATAAATGTGTAACTATTAAGATAATTGGATTATTAAAATCATAAAAATGAGATCTTCAAGACAAGATGGTTTTAGTGGAGAATTCTACAAACATCTAAAAATTGTCATCATTGAGGACATTGTGCTTAGTGAGATAACTCATAAGGAGAAATACAAATACTGTCTGTTATCACTCATTTGTAGAATCTAAAAACCAAACTCATAAAAATAGCAAATGGCAGTTATGGGGGGAAAGGAAGGGACTTAGGGATATGCTATGTAAAGGTACAAACTTTCAAGTAGTAGATGAATAAATTCTGGATATCTAATGCACAGTATAATGGTTATTGTTAATAATACTGTATTATACATTTCAAAGCTGCTAAGAGACTGGATCATACCTTCTCACCACATAAAAAAAAATCATAATTATGTGACATGATAGAAGTGGTGCTAACACTATTACGGTAACCATATTGCAAATGTAAATGGACCAAACCAACATGTTGTACATTTTAGACTTACACAATGTTATATGTTAATTATGTTTCAAGGTTTAAATTTTTCAAAATTTATAACCAATTCTACACAATCATTTCCACAAAGTACAAGAGGAAAGAGTAATTCCCAACACATTTTATGAAGCTATTTTTAACCTTATATTGAAAGCAGATGTACAGTATATAAAAAAAGAAATCTATGTGCCAATAAATCCCTCTCAAATATCAATACAAAAAGATCCTAAAAATATTATCAAATATAATCAGAAATGTAAAAAAAGATGCAACATGACTGACATGGTTTTATTTCAGAGATGTCTATGACTGAGTTGAATATTTGAAAATCAATTAATGTAATCTTCCATAATAGGAAAAATAGGAATAATTTCATGATAGTATCAATTAATGCAGAAAATGTATTTGACAACTTTAAATACTATTAGTAAATTCTCTTAAATATATAAATATAGGATACATTCTTCAACTTGATAAAGAACCTCTATAAAAATACTATAGCTAATATCATAGTAATGGAAGAGTTAATATGTATTCTCAAACTATTCCAAAAAAAAAAAAAAAGAAGAGGAAGGAAAACTTCCAAATTCATTCTATGGGTCCAGCATGACCCTGAGCCCAAAGGCAGATAAAGAAACCACAAAATAGAGAACTATAGGCGAGTACCTCTGATGAAAATAGATGCAAAATCCTGAGCAAAATATTAGCTAACCTTATCCAACAATGTATTAAAAAAATCATTCACCACAATCAAGGGGGATTTACTTCAGGAATGCAAGGGTATTACAATATTCACAAATCTATCAATGTGATAATCACATCAATATGTGAAAGGATAAAAACCATGATCCTTTTTGTAGATGCAGAAAAAGCATTTGACAACGTACAACACCCATTCATAATAAAAACCCTCAAAAAAAGAGGATTAGAGGGAACATACTTGAACATAATAAAGGCCATTTAGGAAAAAGCCACAGCTAACTTCTTCCTTACTGGGGAAACATTGAGAGCTTTCCCCCTAAGGTTAGGAATTAAGACAAGGATGTCCTCTCCAACTATTTTTATTCAGTATAGTACTGGAAGTCTAGACACAGCAATCAGACAAAAAAAAAAAAATAATAAGCATCCGAATCAGTAAGGAAGAAGTAAAATTTTCACTATTTGCAGGTGACATGACACTGTATATAGAAAACCCTGAAGATTCAACCAAAAAAGAGCTTATAAGTGACTTGAGTAATATCACAAGATACAAAATCTACATACAGAAATCTGTTGCAGTTCTATACACCAATAATGAAGCACCAGAAAGAAAAAATAAAGGAATCTATCCCATTTAGAAGTGCACCAAAAATAAGATACTGAGGAATATGCCTAAACAAAAAGGCAAAAGGCCTGCTCTCTGAAAACTATAAAACTGATGAAAAAAACTGAAGGCAGTATAAAGAAATGGAAAAGCATTCCATATTCATGGATTGAAAGAACAAATATTATTAAAATGTCTATAGTACCCAACGTAGTCTACACATTTAATGCAATCCCTATCAAAGCATTGCCAGCATTTATCTGGAATTGGAATGAACAATCCTAAAATTTGTATGAGCTGCAGCAGACCCCGAATAGCCAAAGCAATCTTGGAAAAGAGAAGCAAAGCTAAGGCATCACAATTCTGGACTTCAAGGTATTTTAAAAAGCTGTAGTAATCAAAACAGTATGGTACTAACACAAAATAGATATGTAGAAGAATAGAACAGAAAAGAAAATCCAGAAATAAACATACAGCTATATAGTCAATTAATCTTTAACAAATCACAACATGCAATGGGAAAAAGTCTTTTCAACAAATGATGTTGGCAAAACTGGACAGCAACATGCACAAGAACAAAACTGAACCAGTTTCCTACACCATACACAAAAATAAATTCAAAGTGGAAAAACCCTAAATGTGAGACCCGAAACCATCAAAATCCTAGAGAATACAGGCAGTAATCTCTTTGACATTAGCCTTAGCAGCTTCCTTATAGGTATGTCTCCTGAGGCAATGGAAACAAAAGCAAAAATAAACCATTGGGACTACATCAAAATAAAAGTCTTCTGCACAGCAAAAGAAACACTCAACACAACTGTAAGTTCCAACACAACTGGAATGGGAAAATTTGCAAATAACATTTCTCATAATGAGTCAGCATCCAAAATACATAAAGAATTATACAATTCAACACCCCAAAAAACAAATAATACAATTTAAAAATTCACAGAAGCCATAAGTCTTCTTTCTCCAAAGAAGACATACAGATCACCAACAGACACATGAAAACATGCTCGTCATCACTGACCATTGGGGAAATACAGATCAAAACTACAATGAGATATAACCTCACACTAGTCAGAATGGCTAAAATCAACAACACAGGACACAACATATGTTGGTGAGGATATGGAGAATAAGTAACACTCATGCACTGTTGGTGGGAATGCAAAATGGTATAGCCAGTGTGGAAAACAGTTTGGAGTTTCTTCAAAAAGTTAGAAAAAGAACTACCTTACAACCCAGCAATCACACTATTTACCCAAAGAATAGAAGAACACTAATTCAAAGGGTTACATGCACTTGTATGTTTATAGCAGCATTATTTACAACAGGCAAGATACGGAAGCAGCCCAAGAGTCCATCAATTGATGAATGGATAAAAAAGATGTCATATATTTATACAGTGGAATATCATTCACACATAAAAAATAATGAAACCTATGCAATGGCATGGATGGAGCTAGATATTATAATAAGAAGCAAAGTAAGTCAGTCAGCGAAAGACAAAAACCATATGATTTTATTCATAGGTAGAATTTAAGAAACATAACAAAGAGATAAATGGGAAAAGATAAGAGAGAGACAGAGAGACAAATCAAGAAACAGTCTCTTAATTATAGAGAACAATTGATGTAACCATCAACCAACCCCCAGACATGTGTCTTGGGGGATGGGTTAAGTATGTGACAATTATGACTGTGAAATTGATAGCAGGCTGAGTAAGTTAACGAATATACTGATATATACATGAAAATGAATTAAGGAATATGTAAGTAAATAAAATAGTGGAAATGGACAGTTTTACTAAATATAGCTCTTTAATTATAAATATGGGAAGCATATAAAATTACAAAAGCATTAATGAAGGCTGAAACTTGAAGGTAAAATAATAATGGGCAAGAGGATATTTATGCAGTCTCAAAGTAGCTCCACATAATTTCTTATTAATTTTAAGAAGGGAAATATTAAACTTATAGGGGAAAACCTCAGCAGACATCACCTTAACCAAATGTTTAAAGCTACCATTATTGATTTGGGGACAAACCACCCTCATGTGTCTCTTAAGTGATGCACTGAAGAGGACAAAATATCACATTTGTGGTATTCCTGCAAGAAGTGCACAACCAAACCCAATCATGAGGAAACATTTGACAAACCCTGAGTATATTCTACAGAATAACTACACTCTTCAAAATGTCAAGGTCAAGAAACACACAGAAATGATGAAGACACGTTCCACATTAAAACAAATTAAAGAAGTATGGTAATAAATGCAGATCCTGAATTGAACTTGGACAGAGAAAAATAAATAGCTCTGAAGGACAATATTGAGAACTTCACAAAATTTGAATATGGGCTCTGGGCTAGATAATATTAGTAGTGTACTATTAAGTGAGAATTCCAGCTAGAAGCCCTAAATTTTAGTATTCATCCATTTCCATGGACTAAATACTCTCACCATGACCAATTTCAACCTATCAACACTTTAATGAAGTGCATAAAAAATTCCTAAATCAGCCAGCTCTATCAAACCATTAAAATAGTATTTAATGATTTAATTTTTTAAATTTTATTTTAATTCCAGTATAGTTAACTTACAGTATTAAATGAGTTCCAGATGTATAATATAATGATTTCACAATTCTAAACATCACTCAGTGCTTATCATGATAAGGGTATTCTTAATCCCCTTCACCTATCATAACTATACCATCAATGCCTAAGAGAAAACCTTTTCTTCCCTTAGGAAAATCTATTAAAGTACTTATAAATACAAGGAAATATTTCAAAATTACCTTCAAGTTGTGCAGAAAAAATAAGTTGTCTTTATGTGTATTTTTACAGAGATAACAAGAAAACAAATGAAAATGTAAATGATTTATGAATCTGGGTATAGAATATCTAGGGGTTCCTCTATTATTCTTGCAACTTTTGTAGGTTTGAATATATTATTGTGTATTATATAGAAATTAAATAAATTATATATTATATAATCGATGATTAAATGTATATTTTCAAGTACTTGATAGAATAGAAACTGTTGATGGGTTGCTACTTTATGAAATGTGGTCAAAGAAGGAATTTCTGATATAGTGGCATTTTAGTCAAAGTGTGAATGATGAGAAATCCAGTCATATCAAAATCTATATTATGTATAAATTATATCTCAATAAGTCTGGGAAAAAATAAATTAAAAGGGGAAAAAAGCTAGTTCAAGATTTTAGATCATGAAAGCAAGTGATAAAAAGGCATTGGAACTGAACAAAATAAAGAAGAATGGAAGAAGTATGGGTTTGAAATTTGGGAAAGACATATCTCTATCATAGCTCAGGTAAAAATTAACATAGAAGATATAATATGTTTTCATGAATTTTAAATTATTTTTAATTTCATATATAGATTTTAAAGACATTGATAACATGGATATAGGACAAATATGTTTATCCTTTATCATACCTCAGTACCATGCTAGAAAAATACTTAAAAAATACTTAAAAAGTGATAAACACTGTGTGTTATACACAGATAATGAATAGTTAAACACTGCATCAAAGACTAATGATGGAGTATATTCTGGCTTACTGAACAAAATAATTAAAAAAACAGACTCTCCTTCTGCCTCTCCCCCCTCAAATAAATAAAGAAAATCTTTTTTTTTTTTTAAGAGTTCTTTGTCCATTGTTTGGTATTTCTTATTTTACTTTAAACTAGGTCACCTGTTCATGAAAGTGCTACATTTTTCAGAATATAGATCAAATAATTCAAATTTCAATTAAGCTACTACTCTTTTTCATCCTTTCTTCTGGTTAGTAAAAGCAGTGGATGTCTTCTGAGGTGAACATGACATGTGAGTAAATTTACTTTCATTACTACATCATCTGATACTAGTTTATAGCTGAACAGTCATTAGGTCAGAATAACAATAGTATTATGTACCATCATGAAAAGTTTGCTCTTTATTTATAGTGAGAGGAAAGAGAGCACACTTTGAAATATCATTGAATTGCATAAGCATTTTCTTGAACTTTACTGTGCTACATTTAATTATTTGTTAAAAAATTAAGTTTGTAATTATTGATAGGTGTTTTTTATCCTTTAAATATTCATTACAGTTACTTCATCAGGAAAGATTAAGTACTTGAACTAATAAGTATAGTCTAATATTTCAATGAGTTTGCTTTAAGAGTTAATAAGCCAGTAAGCATGAGATCTCATTTCAAGGTCACAGTCTTAGTGAAATGGACCAGTATAGAACAGGTTACTGCTAGTCATGAAAGAAGCAGTATGGGGAAAAAAATCTGTAATAAGACTGGACACTGGTCACTGACTACAGCAGCAGAAGTGGACTTCTTATGTTTCCCATGATATTTTGAGACATGACTGCTCTCCATACTGTCTTTCTAAATTAAGTTTTAAAATAAGCATTCAGTTATAGTTAAGCTATGCTCTCGGAGAATTAAAAAATGCTGCACACAACTGTAACTATTCTGTTCTACAGGCTTTGCAAAGGATGCTTTGAGACCAATTCGAAATATTCAGAGGAATGGTTAATTTTTGGCACTACATTTTTTTTTTCACTCACTGCACCTTACAAAATATCTCTTTTGGGACACCTGGGTGGCTCAGTTGGTTGGACGACTGCCTTCGGCGCAGGTCATGATCCCAGAGTTCCAGAATCAAGTCCCGCATCAGGCTCCCAGCTCCACGGGGAGTCTGCTTCTCCCTCTGGCCTTCTCCTTGCTCATGCTCTCTCTCACTGTCTCCCTCTCAAATAAATAAATAAAATCTTTAAAAAAATATCTCTTTCTTTTGAACACTATATTAAGTTGATATCTCTATTGGAGTGAGGTGGGAGGGTAAGTCTTACCCCTTAATCTATGAGTATATCCACTGATCATTTGTAGCATATGTTGTAAAACTTTTTTACATGTCAGCTAATGGGCAGAGACCATATAATTGATTTTATTTGTAGACCTTGTTTTTTATTCCATCAGTTTGTCACTACATAGTTGTTATTGATTTTCAATTCACAATTAGAATTTTGCAAATCATGATTTATTAAAATCCTAGGTAAGCAAAGTAAACATATTTTTCTACTGTCTAAAGATTTCCTATTGACTAAAATTTCATAAGGTTTAACAGTTCTTTTTTTTTTTTGAGATTTTATTTGTTTATTTGACAATGAGAGAGAGAGCACAAGCAGGGGGAGTAGGCAGAGAAGCAGGCTCCCAACTGAGCAGGGAGCCTGTTATGGGGCTCAATGTGGGGCTCCATCCAAGGACCCTGGGATTGTGACCTGAGCAGAAGGCAGCTGCTTAACTACTGGGCCACCTAGGTGCACCAAGATATTGTAATTCTTAACTGCAGTTAAAAGTTTACCCTAAATCTTCTGCTATCTAATCTTGTGTGCTTTTCAATAGTTTTAAAATCAAATTTTTCCTTAAGTCATTAATACTTCTGGAGTTTATTCTTATTCAGAGTGGAAAGTAAATCCATATTATTCCCTAATAAGTACAGTCATTTTTTTTACCATAATCATTTGAAGTACCCAGAATTATTCCAATAATTTTTATGTGATTTTTGTCATATTTTGAGTTTCCATATCACTGTTGGATCTGCTTCCGGACATTTTATTCTGTTCTTTTGATTGGATGTTACAACCCCTGTGCTAATGGCATATGGTTTTAATTACTATAACATTATGATAATTCTTACTTATAGTAGGATAGTCTCATTTATTCTTCTTCAACAAATTGTGGCTACTCTTGGACATTTATGCAGTTTAGAATCCATTAGTCAGGTTCCATAAACTTCTTGTGAAATTTTTAAGTGAAATTACATTAAATGTAGAAGTTAACTTAGAAAGATTTGACCTTACATCAGTGTCACAATAAACATGGCATAACATTTTCATCGAATACACACCTATATTTTCTAAGCAAGCTGTCCATTATATATAATAGACTGATTTCTTGTTTCTACTTCAGTAATGGTAATTATGGTCTAGAAGTCAATAAACAAATGTATATGAATTATTTCCATGTTTTTTTTTAAGTAGACACAGCAGCTACAATTTGGCTTACTTAAAAAAATACACATCTTCCTTTCTCAAAGAGAATCAATTTCTCCACTGTTGATTATTGGAGGAAGTTAGTTCCCCAGTCCTTCTGATATTTACTAATAATTATTATTAAAATAAGACATAATTTCATCTGAGTATCTGGATTTTATCTTTCCCAAATTAAAATATTTACTTTGGAATTGAGATATTTAACTTCAGAATAATGCCTAATTTTATACACAGTTGTATGGATGGATGGATGATAGATGATAGATAGATATGCATTATATATATGTATATACACACACTTCCTGTTAAACATTTAAGAGCCTTTATTACTTAGGAATATAAATTATTGAAAAAATCATATATATTCTTAGACATTAAAGTGATTGTTTCTTATAATCTGGATGATCTTATCTATAGATTTATCATATAGATTTTATCATAATATCACCAACCTAAGAATCCTGTAGATAATTCTATTTCCAAACATTCACAATAATGCAAACCATCCTTCAAATATATTGTGCTGTTTTCTATAAGGGACACTCATAATTGTTTTTGAATGATTGTTTTCTTAGATGTTTAAATTACTAAGTTATATTTATCTTCTTAAATCAATAAAATAGGATATAAGGCATTATTCCAATTATTACAAATGAAAAATGAGGGGCTTAAAGATTAAATAGCCCAAAGCAAAAACAGTTAATAAATTAGTGGGAGAGGCTAGAAAACTCAGTTATGTCTGACACTAATGTCAATCTTATTAAATACTTTTGTATACCATTCTAAAAATAATACAGTAAAAATAATCCTAATACATATATAGTAAGATGCTGATTATTCACTTACTGGTTGGACAGACTATTTGAAGTTTAAATTGACATTTTAGTTGCTTGTATAACTGCATGTTTACTGACACTGAAAGACCTTGACAAAATTTGAGGCTCTTAGAACTAAACATCACTATCCATGCATTTTTTTTAAAGATTTTATTTATTTATTTGACAGAGAGAAATCACAAGTAGATGGAGAGGCAGGCAGAGAGAGAGGGAAGCAGGCTCCCTGCTGAGCAGAGAGCCCGATGCGGGACTCGATCCCAGGACCCTGAGATCATGACCTGAGCTGAAGGCAGCGGCTTAACCCACTGAGCCACCCAGGTGCCCCACTATCCATGCATTTCTTAAACCAATGTTCACATGTGTGGAAGAGGAAAAAGGCCCCAGAAGACAAGTAAAAACTTATAAGACCAGAAATATTTAAAACTAATGGCCTCAGTGTGAGTTATATACTTGAGTGTCTTTGAGTTAAGTATGCTTCAGAGCATTTTGATTATTATGTTTTTTTATAGAGAAGGAAGACTTAAAAAACATATCTCGTTAGTTATGGAACGTACTGTCAGTAGGTAGACTTAAAGGTCAAAGTTCTCACACAAGAAGAACCCATCAACTTAATTCTAGAGTGAAGTAAGGATTCAATAATTTCAATTATTTCTGAAAAACTATAAGTAATTACCAAAACTAATTATATTGGTCTGACCTGAGGTTAATGGCTGGCAAAGAGTGACACTTGGCTCTCTACAAAAGACAAACAATTATCGATGTTTGCTTGAACTCATTGTGAATAGATTTTATGAAAATCAGATTTAAGTTAATATGCACAAAGTTCTGAGTAAGCAGTTCAATGGATAATACATGAAATTTTAGGATCAGAGTATCAGATGTGTTATGGATTAGTAGGAAGCAAAATCACACTCACATAGAGCAAAAGGTTAACTTTCCAATTTAATTTTCTCAAAGTACAAATTCTTATCAGATGTAAAGTGGCAGCTTAGGGCAGAAGCAGATGCAGCAATTTTCAGCATAATTTATCTTGGTTCCAGGGTCTCTAACAAGAGGAGTGCAGAGGCTGGTGAAGTGGATTGTGCAAGGTAAGATCAGTTCTTGCTATCAAACTGCCCCCTTTGACTCAAGTCTTGAATCACCAAATAGAAATAACTTTCACCAATAACTGAAATATTTTTGTTTAAATTTTTTTATTAACTTTGGTTCTTGAATCAAATTCAGTATAAGAAAAGGAACATACTTTCCTAAAGAAAAAAAAAAATAGTGAACTTTCCCTGAGCAATATTCCTAACCCCAGCTTTCTGGTGTTCAAAAGAATCCCATTCCCCATCCTCCAGCTGATTTAATGGTCCTTTATCTGGAGATTGACAGATAATTGGATGACACATGGAGCTGTTAGACAAAACAGAAAAAATAAATATTTTTTATTTCAAAAAGGCCTTGGTACCTGCTATTTTTAACATATCTGTTTACTTGGAATTTTTGCCATGTTTAAAGTGAATGCTACATAGCCTAACAGTTTGAGTGCCAGTTCTCTCTTATCCACTAATTGTGATGGACCACAGGGTTTCTGTGATGAAAAGTTGAACAAATACAAGTACAGTGGGGGAAGACTGGCTGATTTTAACTATAATGAATACCTTAAAGAAATATCATTATAAATTCAGTTTTTAAATTCCTTGTTTGTGGTACCATTATCATTAGTCCCCAAAAGCTCAGTTGGATTAAGCCTCCGACTGTTTGTTTTGGTTCAGTTCATGATCTCAGGATTGTCAGATGGAGCCCTGCCTCATGGTCTGTGCTGGGCTTGGAGTTTGCCTGAGATTCTTGCCCTCTCCCTCTCTCTCTGCCCCTCCTCCCACTCATATGCGCGTGTGTTCTTGCTCTCTCAAATAAATAAATTTTTTAAAAAAGATTTCAGATTAGCACAGGCAAAAATCATTTACAATGTCTGCTTTGTTATTGTTATTGAGCTACAATATAGATTGATTTCACAGCCTCACCAAGCTTTTTATGGGAAAGATGTGGAGATAAAAATAAGATCTTGAAAAATAAGGTGGTACTACTTGGGAGGATTTGGAGCCCTCTGAGTAACTCATACTTTGTTTAGCTTCCCTTGCTGATAGAAGCATCCTCTTTATTCCAGGTGAGTTGAGGAAATTAAATTAATCAAAATCTTAGAGACAGAAATTAGAAGAGGTTTTGTTGGCAAAAGGGGGAAGGTAGCCCCTTTTCAGTGTATATAGTGACTCACTTTTGCAAGATGAAAAAGTTTTAGAGATCTGTTGCAAACATTGTGCATATAGTTAACAATACTGTACTGTACATTTAAAATGGTTAAAATGATAAATATTTATATGTTTCTTACCATAGCAAAAGTTTTTTAAAAAGTACCCTTTAGTTATCACTTTTCTATTGACCCACCCTCACTCCAAGCCTTAAGTAAGCACTAGAGTTTTTTTTTGGTCTAAAAAGTTTTGGGTATTCCAGACATTTCATATAAAATGAATCATACGATATCTGGTCGATTGCGATGGGCTTCTTTCAATTAACATACTATCTTGAAGGCTCATTTATGGGGTAGCATGTTTCAGTACTTCATTCCTTTTAATGGCTGAGTAGTAGTTCATTGCATGCATATATGGCATTTTGCTTAACAAGTTCATCAGTTTATTGATATCTGTACCTCCAGTATAATGTTGAATGGAAGTGGCAACAGTAAGCATAGTTTTCTTGTTCTTGTTCTTAGTGGGAAAGCTTTCAGTGTTGCATCATCAACTGTGATGCTAGTTGTGGGCATTTCATAGATGCCCTTTAAAAGGGTGAGGAAGTTTCCTTCTATTCCTGATTTGTTGAATAATTTTTCTTTGTTTGTTTGTTTGTTTTAATCATGAAAGGGGTCTGGAGTTTGTCAAATGCTTTTACTACAACAATTAAGATAATCATGGAGTGCCTGGCTGGCTCAATAAGAAGAGCATCCAACTCTTGATCTCAGGGTCATGAGTTTAAGCCCCATAATAAGTGTAGAGAGTATTTAAATAAATAAACTTAAAAAAAAGATAATCACGTGTTTGGAAATTTTTTGTCTGTTTTGTGTGTGTGTGTTATTTATTTAATGATTTTATTTATTTGAGAGAGAAGCAAGAGAGAGTGAGTGAGTACAAGCATGGGGAGAGTTAGAGACAGAAGGATATGGGAGAAGCAGACTCCCTGCTGAGTAGGGAGCCTGACACAGGGCTCTATCCCAGGACCTTGGGATCATGAGCTGAGCTGAAGGCAGACCTTTAACTGACTGAGCCACCCAGGTGCCCTTGTTTATTTATTTTTTAAAATTCTATTATTAAAGTGCATTATTTCAATTAGTTTTTTAAACTTTAATTGATTTTTGTATGTTGAGTCATCACTGGATTCTAGGATAAGTCGCACTTGATCATAGTATGTAATTCTCCCTATATGATTCTATATTTGGTTTGCTGGTATTTGTTGAAGATATTTGCCTCCAGAATTATAAGATATGTTGGCCTATAATTTTAATTTCTGGTGAAATTTTGTCTTGTTTTGGTGTCGGGGTTATACTGACCTCATGTAATAAGTTGGAAACTTGTATTTTTTTAAAAAGTTTGTGAGGAATTGATCTTAATTCCCCTTTATTTTTTTGCAACTCATTATTTTTTTTTATTTTTTTTAACATATATGTATTATTAGCCCCAGGGGTACAGGTACAGGTGAATCATCAGGCTTACATACTTCCCAGCACTCACCATAGTACATACTCTCCCCAATGTCCATAAACCAACCACCCTCTCCCTATCCCCCTTCCCCCACCAACCCTCAGTTTGTTTTGGGAGATTAAGAGTCTCTTATGGTTTGTCTCCCTCCCTATCCCATCTTGTTTCATTTTTTCCTTCCCTGCCCCCCAAACCCACCACTTTGCCTCTCAAATTCCTCATATCAATGAGATCATATGAAACTTGTCTTTCTCTGATTGACTTATTTTGCTCAGCATAAAATGCTCTAGTTCCATCCACGTCATTGCAAATGGCAAGATTTCATTTCTTTTGATGGCTGCATAGTATTCCATTGTGTGTGTGTGTGTGTGCGTGTGTATTTATCACTTCTTCTTTATCCATTCCTCTGTCGATGGACATGTAGGCTCTTTCCATAGATTCACTATTGTGGACATTGCTGCTATAAACATTTGGGTGCATGTGCCCCTTCGGATAACTACATTTGTATCTTTAGGGTAAAATACCCAGTAGTGCGATTGCTGGGTCCTAGGGTAGCTCTATTTTCAATTTTTTGAGGAACCGCCATGCTGTTGCTGTGTTGAGTTTGATAAGTTCTTAAAGATTTTGAATACTAGCCCTTTATCTGATACGGCATTTTCAGATATCTCTTCCCCTCTGTTAGTTGTCTTTTGGTTTTGCTTTGCTGTGCCAAAGCTTTTGATCTTGACAAAGTCCCAATACTTCATTTTTGCCCTTACTTCCCTTGCCTTGGGTGATGTTTCTAGGAAGAAGTTGCTGTTTCCTAGAAAGGTTGAAGAGGTTAATGTCTGTGTTCTCCTCAAGGATTTGGATGGACTCCTGTCACGCATTGAGGTCTTTCATCTATTTTGAGTCTACTTTTGTGTGTGGTGTAAGAAAATGGTCCAGTTGTATTCTTCAGCATGTGGCTGTCCAAATTTCCCAACACCATTTGTTGAAGAGACTATCTTTTTCCATTGGATATTCTTTCCTCCTTTGTTGAAGATTAGTTACCGTAGAGTTAAGGGTCCATTTCTGGGCTCTCTATTCTGTTCCACCGACCTATGTGTCTGTTTTTGTGCCAGTACCATACGGTCTTGATGATGACAGCTTTGTAATAGAGCTTGAAGTCTGGAATTGTGATGCTACCAACTTTGGTTTTCTTTTTCAACATTCCACTAGGTATTCAGTGCCTTCTCTGGTTCCATATGTATTTTAGGATTATTTGTTCAATTTCCTTGGAAAAAAATGAAGGTATTTTGATAGGGATTGCATTAAATGTGTAGATTGCTTTAAGTAATATAGACATTTTCACAATATTTGTTCTTCCGATCCATGAGCAGGGGAGATTTTTCCATTTATTTGTGTCTTCCTCAATTTCTTTCCTGAGTACTTTATAGGTTTCTTTTTTTAAATTTTTATTTTTATTTTTATTTTATTTTTACTTTATAGGTTTCTAAGCACAGGTTTTTTGCCTCTTTGGTTAGGCTTAATTCTATGTATCTTATGGTTTGGGGTGCAATTGTAAATGGAATGAACTCCTTAATTTCTCTTTCTTCTGTCTTGCTATTGGTGTATAGAAATGCAACTGAGTTCTGTGCACGGATTTTAAATCCTGATACTTTACTGAACTCCTGTATGAGTTCTAGCAGTTTTGAGTGGAGTATTTTAGGTTTCCCACATAAAGTATCATATCATCTGCAAAGAGTGAGAGTTTGACTTCTTCTTTACCTATTTGGATGCCTTTTATTTCTTTTTGTTGTCTGATTGCTGAGGCTAGGGCTTCTGGTACTATATTGAATAGCAGTGGTGATAGTGGACATCCCTGCCATGTTCCTGACCTCAGGGGAAAAGATCTCAGTTTTTCCCCCTTGAGAATGATACTCGCTGTGGGTTTTTCATAGATGGCTTTGAGGATATTGAAGTATGGATCCTCTATGCATACACTGTCAAGAGTTTTGATCAAGAAAAGATGCTGTACTTTGTCAAATGCTTTTTTCAACATCTATTGAGAGTACCATATGGTTCTTGTTGTTTCTTTTATTAGTGTATTGTATCACATTGATTGATTTGCAGATATTGAACCAACCTTGCAGCCTAGGGAAAAATCCCACTTGGTTGTGGTGAATAATCCTTTTAAGGTACTGTTGGATCCTATTGGCTAGTATATTGGTGATTAATTTTCGCATCTGTGTTCATCAAGGATATTGGTCTGTAATTCTTTATTATTATTATTTTTTGTAATTCTCCTTTTTGATGGGGTCTTTGTCTCATTTTGGGATTAAGGTAATGTTGACCTCATATAATGGGATTGGATATTTTCCTTCCATTTCTATTTTTTTTTTGAACAGTTTCAGGAGAATAGGTATTAATTCTTTAAATGTTTGGTAGAATTGCCCTTGGAGGCCATCTGGCCCTGAGCTCTTGTTTGTTGGGAGATTTTTGATTACTGCTTCAATCTCCTTACTAGTTATGGATCTGTTCAGGTTTTCTATTTCTTCCTGGTTCAGTTTCAGTAGCTTATAGGTCTCTAAGAATGCATCCATTTCTTCCAAGTTGTTGAATTTGTTGTCATATAGCTGCTCATAATATGTTCTTATGATTATTTGTATTTCCTTGGTGTTTGTTGTGATCTCTCCTCTTTCATTCATGATTTTATTTATTTGGATACTTTCTCTTTTCTTTTTAATAAGTCTGGCCAAAGGTTTATCAATGCTATTATTTCTTCCAAAGAGCCAGCACCTAGTTTCTTTGATTTGTTCTACTGTTCTTTTGGCTTCTATCTCATTGATTTCTGCTTAGATCTTTATGATTTCTCTTCTCCTGCTGGGTTTAGGCTTTCT
>NC_081575.1:94951973-94952399 GCF_022355385.1 Mustela nigripes
AAGGCAGAGGCTTTAACCCACTGAGCCACCCAGGTGCCCCGGGTCTTCTTTTTTTTTATCCATTCTGATACCTGTGTTTTTTGATTGGGGCATTTAGCCCATTTACATTCAGGGTAACTATTGAAATATATGAATTTTGTGCCATTGTATTGCCTGTCAGGTGATTGTTAATGTATATTATCTCTGTTCCTTTCTGGTCTACTACTTTCAGGCTCTCTCTTTGCTTAGAAAACCCCCCTTTCAATATTTCCTGTAGGGCTGGTTTGGTGTTTAAAAACTCTTTTAATTTTTGTTTTTCCTGGAAGCTTTTTTAATCTCTCCTTCTATTTTCAATGATAGCCTAGCTGGATAGAGTATTCTTGGCTGCATGTTTTTCTCATTTAGTGCTCTGAATATATCATGCCAGTTCTTTCTGGCCTGCCATGT
>NC_081575.1:94952499-94958792 GCF_022355385.1 Mustela nigripes
GCTGGTTTGGTGTTTAAAAACTCTTTTAATTTTTGTTTTTCCTGGAAGCTTTTTTAATCTCTCCTTCTATTTTCAATGATAGCCTAGCTGGATAGAGTATTCTTGGCTGCATGTTTTTCTCATTTAGTGCTCTGAATATATCATGCCAGTTCTTTCTGGCCTGCCAGGTCTCTGTGGATAAGTCTGCTGCCAATCTAATATTTCTACCATTTTATGTTACAGACTTCTTGTCCTGTGCTGCCTTCAGGATTTTCTCTTTGTCACTAAGATTAGTAAGTTTTACTGTTAGATGGCAGGGTGTGTACCTATTTTTATTTATTTTGAGGGGGGTGGTCTGTGCCTCCTGGATTTTGATGCTTGTTCCCTTTGCCATATTAGGAAAAGTCTCTTATGTAATTTGCTCCAATATACCTTCTGCCCCCTCTCCCTTTCTTTTTCTTCCGGGATCCCAATTATTCTGATATTGTTTTGTTTTGTCGTATCACTTATCTCTCAAATTCTCCCCTTGTGTTCCAGTAGTTGTTTGTCTCTCTTTTACTCAGCTTCTTTATTATCCATCATTTGGTCTTCTATATCACTAATTCTCTCTTCTGCCTCATTTATCCTAGCATTAAGAGCCTGCATTTTTCATTATACCTCATTAATAGCTTTTTTATTTCAGCTTGGCTAGATTTTAGTTCTTTTATTTCTCCAGAAAGGACTTTTATTTCTCTAGCTATGGTTTCTTTAATATCTCCCTTTTTTTGAGCCTGGATAGCACCTTGATAATCATCATTCTGAACTGTAGTTCTGACATATTACTAATGTCTATATTGATTAGGTCCCTATCTGTCAGTAATGTCTCTTTTTTTGTGTGTGTGATGAGTTTTTCTGCCTTGTCATTTTATCCAGATAAGAATATATGAATGAGAGAATAAAATACTAAAAGGTTTCAAAGACCCCAGGAAAATGTGTGCTAACCAAATCAGAAGAGAGAGACCCAAAACTGGGTGAGAACAAAGAAGAAATATGGGGAAAATATAGAGATATAGATTGATATAGATATAGTTATAGATATAGATATTGTTATAGAGATATAGATATAGGTATACATATAGTTATAGATATAGATATAGATATAGATATAGATAGGTATAGATATAGTTAAAGATATAAATATAGATATAATTAGACTGTTGAATAGAACAGAGCCACCCACTTGATTTTGGAGATATTCTGGTCTCTTAGAAGAAACTACCTCCTAAAATTTTAAAGAAAGGAAAACATATCTATTCAAAAACAAAGGTAAACATGATGAAGGGATGGAATATAGCTGTAAAGATGTAAAAAGATTCTAAAAAAGGAATTAATAAGATAAGTTGGTTGGAAAAAGAAAAAGAGGAGAGAATGTAATCAGGCTGGAGACTAGAACAAAGCCATGTGCTGGATTTAGGGTATATGTTGACCTATTAGAAGAAATTGTATCCCAAATTTTCAAAGAAAAAGAACCTATATGTATCCAAAAAAAAGGTTAAATACAATGAAGGGATAAAATATAACAATGAAAATTTAAAAAGATTTTTTAAAAAGGTAATGTTAAGATAAAATACTTAAAAAACATTAAAATAGGAAAGAGGAAAAGTTAAAAAATAGAATAAGCAATAAAATCAATATAAATTTAACTTTTCTAGACTAAAGGATAATGGGGAGAAAGCCATGAATTCTATGTGCTGCTTCCCCCTAGCTCTGGAGCTCCACAGTTCTCTTTGATCAGTGAACTTGGTCTTGACTGGATGTTCTTACTGATCTTCTTCTGGAGGGGCCTATTGCAGTGAGTCTCAAATGTCTTTGCCCCAGGCAGAATTGCGCTGACCTTAGCATGGGCCAAGCTAAGTAATGTGCTCAGGTTTGCTCTCGGCAGCTTTTGTTCGCTGAATGCTTTCCATAGAGCTCTGGAGGACAGGAATGAAAATGGCAGCTTCACAATCTCGGGCCCAGAGTAGCTTAGAGCTCAGGTCACCACTCCTTGGTGCACCCTCAGATAAAAGCTGTCAATCCCTGCCATCTCCCTGGTCTCCAGCCACCCTCTGGGCTGCACCATGAACTCACCCAGACTGTGTCCAGGCATTTCAATCTCTGGCGCACAGCCCCGTTTGGAGTCTCCAAACCCAGCAGATTCCTAGCGTGCTAACGCACCACTCCTTCTGGAGGAGGAAGGAGGGGAGTCTCTCCGGATCTACCACTTTTGGGGTCCCTGCTTGAAGAGCAGAGGCCCACCTGTGCCTTGGATCATGGTTTAAGGTAACCCCAAACTGACAGCTTACTCCTCGTCTCCATCTCTGCTGCTGGCTTCCCTGATCCAATACCTTGGAGCTCTGCCACACTGAGACACCCCTGTTCTTTCTGTGACCCCACGGGATCTGAGCAATGTCCCTCAGAGGAGTGATGTCCCTCAGTAGAGCAGATTTCTTAAAGTTCTGATTTTGTTTTCTTTTTCTCCACCGCTTGCTGGGACCCAGCCCCTCCCCACTCAATCTATCTTCCCGTGGCTTCAGATTCATTTCTCTGCATGTCCTACCTTCTAGGACTAGTTTGATTGTCCCTAGAATTGCTACTCTTCTCTTTGATTTCCTGTTGAGTTTGTAGGTGTTCAGAATGGTTTGATAACTATCTACCTGAACTCCAGGGACCTTATATCATTTCAGTCTGCTACTCCTCTGCCATCTTCTCTTTTCTATTGTCTTAGGCAGAATTTTAGGTTATTAATTTGAGATATTTCTTCCTTTTTAATGTAGTCATTTATAGCTATTAATTTCCCTCTAAGCATTAATTTAGCTGTATCCCATAAATTTTGGTATGTTGTGGATTTATTTTCATTCATCTAAAACTGTTTTATAATATCTCTTTTAATATTTATTTACTATTTGTTTATTTATTTAAAGTAAGCTTTATACCAAATATGAGTCTTGAACTGATGACTCTGAGATCAAGAGTTGTACGCTCTACCAACTGAGCTAGTCAACACTCCTGTTTTGATTCTTTCTTAACCCATTTTTTAGGAATGTGATTCTCAGTATCCACATATTTTTGAGTTTCTCAAATCTGTTATTGATATCTATTTTCATTGTATTGTGGTTGTATAACATGCTTGGTATGATTTCAATCCTTTTACATTTATTAAGCTTTATTTTGTGTCCTTTTATATGACCTATCTAGAAGAATGTTTCTTTGCACTTGAGAAGAATATATATTCTGTCCTTGTTTGGTGGAAGGTTCTGAGGCCGTTTTTTCATTGTAGCTGGAGTACAGTGTTATCCAAGTTATTAATTTTCTTGTATATCTTCTACATGTTATTCCCATACATTATTGAATGGGTGTGTTGAAGTTTCAATTATTGCTGAATTATCTATTCTTTCATTTCTGCCAGTTTTTTCCTCATCTATTTGGTAGTGGGTTATTGGAGGTACATGTGTTTATTGATTATTGTACCTTTCTGATGGATTAACCCTTTTATTATTATAAGGTTAATCACTTTACCTCAATTAACATTCTATATGTATTTTGTTTGATATGTGTTTTTTGTTTGATATTTATATTGCTACTACATTTCTCTTGTGATTGCTCTTTGCATGGCATATACTAGTTCCAGAACCCAAAGTGGCCTACCAGTCACTGTATTACTTTGTTAGTAGTAAAATGTGTAATGAAATAATATCTTATTTGAAGAAGAGGCCTCAACATACCCTAGCCCAATGGACCCTCTCAAACTTTACTGATAAGCCAGGAACTTGACTCTCCATGAAGCTTATCTGCTTTCCTTTGGAGGGCTCATGCCTCGTAAATACCTCCAAAGTATTTTCCACTTCTTGATAACCTGGTCCAATTAAGAGATATCACTGATATAGAGGACTAAAGGATATTTTGCAGCATGTCCAGAATATCCACTTCTACTCTATTTTATAAAAGAAGGTACAGAAGCCTCTATTCCAAGTAAATGTAAACTCTTTCTGACAGGCATGGAATAGAGTCCATTCTTGAGATTAATAGCTACATGTACCAAGACTGTATCAATCTGCTTTAGCAGGAATATCATGACTTTTTCAACAGCTGTAATGGGGATTAATACTTGGTTGAATTTATTGTTTCACTA
The DNA here is from genome assembly GCF_022355385.1 of Mustela nigripes. Classification (NCBI taxonomy): domain Eukaryota; kingdom Metazoa; phylum Chordata; class Mammalia; order Carnivora; family Mustelidae; genus Mustela; species Mustela nigripes. The sequence continues at coordinate 94,956,629 of NC_081575.1, forward strand.
ACACATCATCCAGAATTTTTCTAGATGTTGAGCACCCAGACTGGTGAATTAATGGAAATATGATGGGGACCACAACCACTGCAACCTTTAGGTATATATAATTGACACAGATCACTTGAATATGCCCTGAATGTTTATCTATATGCAGATATATAAGCATATATCTATATTTTACTACCTCAGAGGCCTGTATTGGAGCAGGGAGTAGTAGAGGATGTTTCCAAGGTAACTCACTTCACAACTCACTTAGGTCTTACTGTTCAGGGAGAGAAAAAAAAATATGGAACTTATGCCAACCCCCAAGTATGTCCACTTAAACTATTAATTTGGAGGATAAAGAAATAACAAATGAGTAGGTATTTGAGCCCAGTGAACTTTCTAAGCCTTACTGATACAGAATTCTAGATATTACCTCATCTCTATATACACCTATTTTAACAGGCATGGCATGATGATGTACCAGGTCTCGAAGTATCAATAAAAACTCAGATTTCATGTACAAAACTATCTGGTGATTTTCCATCTTTATATAACATACCACTCTAGGATGTCCTCTTCTCATAGACTTTTCTTAGCTTCTTTCACTCCCTGCCATGGTAGCCCTAACATTTCTACTTCATTTGTTGTGGCCCAAGTCAACTTCTCCAGACTTGTAAGAGTCATGTTAGCAGCAAGTCAGTACCTTTTCCAGGGTCCTCTCTAGGGTGTTAAATTCTGTACTCTGGGAATTTGTTCTTTTTTATTCATGTTTATGTCCAGCCCTCCTATCCCCTCCATCCATCACATTCAGAATCCAGTTCAAGAAATACCTTTCTGGGATGCCTGGGTGGCTCAGTTGGTTAAGCAGCTGCCTTCGGCTCAGGTCATGATCCAAACGTCCTGGGATTGAGTCCCACATCGGGCTCCTTGCTCTGCAGGGAGCCTGCTTCTCCCTCTGACTCTGCCTTCCACTCTGTCTGCCTGTGCTCGCTCTCTCTCTGACAAATAAATAAATAAAATCTTTGAAAAAAAGAAAAAGAAATACTTTTCTAACTCTTGTTGGTATATGGTGGCTTGACCATACAGCCATGCAACTTCCTTTGAATAGCATCTCCTTCTTTTCTCAGGAAGTCGTACATTTCTCCGGCCAGGCAATAATGGAACTTCACTCCAGTTTTTGATCTAGTAACTGGGATGAGTGGTAGAAATATATCCCGAAGGAGATAGCATTTGCTTATAAGGTAGAAACCTCTGTATCATCTTCAGAAAAAGGGTAAGTGGTGTATTTCAATAGGACAGAATGGGTTTCTTCTGAATGCTCAATGGATTCATGGGATTAGGGAGATTCAAGACTTTCAATTGCAGGAGTTTAGATGTCTCCCATATCATACTCATTGTCAAACTCTAACCAATAAGGAGCTGACCCTGACATAGCAGACCTGCTTGGGTTGGGAAGTCAAATAAATCTTAAGCTTTGCAACTCTTGGCCCTAGGCTTGGTCCTCAACTTGTTCTTTCCTCTTCTAGCAGGGAATTTAATGCTGCTAATGAGGCTTCTTTAGTTTCACACTTGTCCTGCAACTATGATTACTTACTCTCAGCCTTTCATTTTATCTCTTTCAAGCATTATTGCCCCCGCCCAAGCCCTCTAATTCCATTATTCTTAAAATGACTAGCTCTTCTTTCCTTATCATATGCCTGATACGTTACCCCTGCTAGTGTATGCCTTTCCATGGTACACCATTCCAGGTCATCATGGCTGAAAGTTTTACCATTTGAATGCCACCAGGTGCCAGGTGTTATCAGGGCTCCATGTTCCACCAGTTAGGGAGTTCTCATTGCTAACTGAGCCGCACGTGATCACTTTTGAAGAATCACCTTAGCATCTGCTTTTTGGCAACAATCTACGCACCCAGTGTTGCAGTTCAGAGTCCTTTGAGAGGAGACTCTGAGATGGGAGTTTACCATTCAGGAATTCTTCTTTTTTTTTTTTTAAGATTTTATTTATTTATTTGACAGACAGAGATCACAAGTAGGCAGAGAGGCAGGCAGAGAGAAAGGAAGGGAAGCAGGCTCCCTGCTGAGCAGAGAACCCGATGTAGGGCTTGATCCCAGGATCCTGGGATCATGACCTGAGCCAAAGGCAGAGGCTTTAACCCACTGAGCCACCCAGGTGCCCCTCAGGA
>NC_081575.1:94958892-94962268 GCF_022355385.1 Mustela nigripes
AGAAGTGGAGAGCCCGATGTGGGGCTCGATCCCAGGACCCTGGGATCATGACCTGAGCTGAAGGCAGAGGCTTTAACCCACTGAGCCACCCAGGCGCCCAGGAATTATTCTTAATAGCACTTGTGGAGGGCTGAAGTAAGTAGTATTTAGCAAAGAGACAATACGGTCTGTGATGAAGTTACAACAAAGGACTTGGCCAATTCCACAAGAAGCTCTGAGGTTAGGACAGATCCTGCAGAAGAGTCCCAAATTGGGAAAGGAAACTTGGCCTTTATATTTCTGAACTGACCTGTCATTGGATGTGAGCGTGACATCATAAGACAACACTCCTTAGTTGAGGACAAAAATAAGCAAGTGGACTCACCTGCAAGCTACTAGCTACTAATATTCCCAAAATGGGTGGTTCAGTCCTGAAGATGAAGGATCTCGTGGCACCACCCTGTATCCACTATAATACATAGTCATGAGTGTTATATTTTTCTGGCAAGTTTTTATTCTTGAAGGTGACTGTAGGTATTCATTCACCAGCTTTGTGGAGTAATATGTTATAATGTCTTTATTCTATCTTTATATATACAAACTTTCTATTCTCTATGGGTTTGTCTTTTAAAAAACATACCTTTAAAATGATCTATGTAATGCTCCTTAAAAACTAAGAATTTTATCATCTTTTCATTTCTTGGGGTCTTACCCATCTCTCATACTGATAACATGTTAATATTTTATAGATTGTAAGGCTTTTTATGAATATATTGTCTTCTCTCTGGTATGGATGTACATTTCTATTTCTTTATGTTTAAAACAGCCGTTTCATTAAGAAGTTTGTTCAAAATTACTTCCCTATGTCTTGCTGTATAACATTATTTGAATAATTAAAAATCTGTTCTTATTTGAATAATTAATTTTCCTTATTTGAATAATTAAAAATCTGTTTTGTTTTAGGTGGGATTTTTGGTGGCAAAGTTTCTGTGGTCTTGTAATTCCTAAAAAATATTTTAATTATGATCTCATATTTTAATGATAATGTCATTGAAAATTATAGATTTCAGGTTCAAATTCTCCATTCTCCAAATCACTAAAAATCAACTAACTCTATACAGTTGCACTGCCACAGACTCTAAGCCTAGGGTGTGTGATAATCTGGTGAAGCCAAAGAAAATACCAGGAGGCAATGCTTAAGACCTAGGTTTATTGGGGAAACTTCCATATAGTGAATCCAGGAGCAGCAGACTAGACAAAGCATCCACTATTGGGATTTATATGCAGCAAACTTATACCATAGCAACTATCAGCATCCTTTTACCACCTTGCATGGCCTGTGTTTCCAAGGAGATCAACATTTACCACCTAAATACTGTTTTTTTAAAAGGGAGGCCTTCTGGGTTGGCCACCTCCAGAGCCCCTGACCTTGAACACTGAAAAACACCTGTTGCTTAACATTCTTGCTTGATGGAAATATTGAGGGAAGACAAGATTTCCAGATTTCCAAGGCAGTGATTAACACAGGTATGCTGAGCATGCTTGCACAAACTAGTCATCCAGCATGTACCACACAGACCCCTGTTTTATGTTGAAAGCCCTTTAATTGAGTTTAATGGGTATACAATCTATGGTTTCTCACTAAAAATTCTTCATAAATTTTTCTTTATCTTGGGTATTCTTAAATTTTAGTAGATTTTTCCATTTATAACTTTTATCACTTAATGGATCTTTCTCAGTCTGACATTATTTTTTCTCAAGCCTATACATTTATTTCAGAATTATATTTTATGAAACATATATTCACTTTTTTCAATCTATTTTTCAAATACATTTATTTCTCCGTTTTTTGTTTTTCTTAAATATTTATTTATTTATTTTAGAGAGAGAGAAATGGAGAGAGAGAGAAAATGAGGAAGGGGGAGGGGCAGAGGAAGAAGGAAAGACTATCAAGCAGACTCCATGCTAAGCATGGAGCACCTCATGAAGCTTGATTTCATGATCCTGAGATCATGTGAGCTACCCAAGCACCCCTGTTTTTGTTTTTATCCATTATTCCTATTATCTTTCCTGTTACTGGATTTTGGAATTTCTACTTTATCTTCCATTTTTTTAACTTTTCTTTTATAATTTTTGTTCTTTTATACTTCTTTACTATCATGGAAGTTTCTCACCCTGGTTTTTATTTTTTATTTATTTTTAATTTTTTAAAATTTTATTTTATTTTTTCAGTGTTCCAAGATTTACTGTTTATGCACCACACCACACCCAGTGCTCCATGCAATACATGCCCTCCTTAATACCAACCACCAAGCTCACCCAACCCCCTACCCCCCTCCACCCTGGTTTTTATTCATTTATTATTTATCTATTTATTTATTTTAAAGATTTTATTTATTTGTCAGAGAGAGAGAGAGAGTGAGCACAGTCAGACAGAATGGCAGGCAGAGGCAGTGGGAGAAGCAGGCTCCCTGCTGAGCAAGGAGCCTGATGTGGGACTTGATCCCAGGATGCCGGGATAATGACCTAAGCCAAAGGCAGCCGCTCAACCAACTGAGCCACCCAGGCATCCCCACCCTGGTTTTTAAATAGACAGATGTTTCTTAAGCTGTGTATGTTCTATCACTCATCTTGTGACATATATTTTCACATTAACATTTTACCTGTGTTCTTTTATTATAAGTTATTCTCTCATATTGCTAATCTATTGCCTTATTTATTTTACTACATTTATGTTGCTTATTTAGAAAGTCTAATCCATCTGTACCCATTTTGCAGTTTATTTTTCTTTCAATATAATTTTACTTTGCAGGTGTTCCGTTGTTTGGGATTGTGAACTAATGTTTCTGTTGGGTGTATCAACCACTCTTTCTGATAAATTGTGTAGATTAGGTACTGAAGGACGTACAGCTGCAGAGAATTCAGTGTGAATGGAAGGATTGGAGAAGTCTGAGGCACCAGAAAATTCCTTTTAATCACTCTTCACACTTTAAAGAAATTAATCATTTCTAACCTTTACCTCAAACCCTTAATGAGAAGCAACACTGGAAGGTTATCCTCACCCTATAGTATAAAACACCAAATAGTTGTAGTAGAAAAATAGATTAACATGAAAATTATAAATACATACTTATTCTGTAACATTAGCATAAATTTCAGATTTATTTTACCAAGGATTCTGAATTTACTCGAAATAAGATGGCCACAGATGCAGGATACTTAGCAAAACTGTTTTTGGCTTTCACAGGACCTGAGATGACACAGGGTTTACAGCCACAAGATTGTGAAAAACAGGGCGCCTGGGTGGCTCAGTGGGTTAAGCCGCTGCCTTCGGCTCAGGTCATGATCTCAGAGTCCTGGGATCGAGTCCCGCATCGGGCTCTCTGCTCAGCGGAGA
>NC_081575.1:94965268-94974547 GCF_022355385.1 Mustela nigripes
TATTTATTTGACAAACAGAGATCACAAGTAGGCAGAGAGGCAGGCAGAGAGAGAGAGAGAGGAGGAAGCAGGCTCTCCTTGGAGCAGACAGCCTGATGCGGGGCTCAATCCCAGGACCCTGGGATCATGACCTGAGCCGAAGGCAGAGGCTTTAACCCACTGAGCCACCCAGGTGCCCCAAGAATCTGTATTTTAAAATGGTGAGTTGAATGCCATTATTGTCAATAAAATAATTAAGTAGACTGATTCTCTCATTTACTGAAAAAAATTAAAATCTTCTTTAAAAGCTACTCTTAATTAATTGTAAGAAATCATATTAGTTATGTGGAATGATAATCACTTACTGATAGAAATGGAAGTATTCATTATTCAGCATTAAAATATGAAGTATGGTTCATTTAAAAATAATCAGCTTCAAAGATTACAATACATTTGTAGTATAGTAGGAATTATATTGTTCATTTATTTCATTTTTAAACAATTATGTGAAAACTATATAAAAATGCCTTAAAATGATCACCATGCAGAACTTTCCCCTCAGTTCAACAGAAATTCTAGTCTCAAAATTTTTGTGAAATTCTTCTTTTGGACATACTGAAAAGAGCCAGTGATACATTCTTTGGAAGGTGCTCAATGATTATTAACTCTCATTTCTTGAAATGAATCTGATTCATAGAAATAAACTAAGGTTATACAAAACTTTACCTCTTGAAAATGTGAATGACAAAGCCAGCACATGCCACTGATTTATAAGATATTTCCAAGGAATTAACTCCTTTGTTCAAAATATATTTTTTCTTTAGAAGGCATACAGAGCCTTCAAAGATTGTCTCTTTGAAGTACTGAACTTATTTTATATAAAAACATTGGTGTATATCTATATACATATGTATGTACATATACACATATTCTGTCTTTATGATTATACTTCATATACTGCCAGAATGAAAAAAATATTAAGAAAAAGTGTGATTGTTTGTTTGCTTTTTATGTTTTGTTTTTTCCTGTTTTATGGTCAGAATTACCCAAATTACCTATTTGGATATATTCTATTTTTTATTAAAACTGGTCCATTTTGCCTGTGGCAAACAAAACACAGATTTTAGAGTAATTATTCTATTACTTTAAGAAAATTGAAAGAGTGTATAATTCATTTCATTGATACAGGAATAAATCAGTTGTTTTAAAACGTTTTAAATTGAGGCACCTGGGTGGCTCAGTCATTAAGTGTCTGCCTTCAGGATCGAACTCCGTGTTGGGCTCCCTGCTTGGCAGGAAGCCTGCTTCTTCCTCTCCTACCCCCGCTGCCTGCTTGTGATCCTTCTCTCACTGTGTCTGTCAAATAAATAAGTAAATTTTTTTTAAAAAGTTTTAACATATTTCAAGTATTTAAATTACTTGGCATGAGGAAGAAGCTATTTATTTAAATAAGAATTTCATAAGTGATTTTTACAAAATATCCTTAATACAATTGATTATAAAGAAAATAATATATTTCTCTTACAAAGCTTTAAATAAAATATTTATTGCTTGTACAGAAAAAAGGAAATATTATTTATCTTTGATTACAAAAAAAGTGATACTTCCAAGACAATAAGGAACACATTCAATCACTTTATATACTGGAGATTGAGACCAGATGCCTTTTATGACCTTAAACTATGCAATTATGATTATGTGTTTCCATATTTTGTGAGCAACAGACCCAATAATTTCCTGAATTGAATGAATTACATTTTCAATTAGGTATTGTTGTTGGAAAAAAAAACAGCCAACCTCAAAGAAGGTTAGTAAATGCTTTATTTGTTGTGTTACTGAGGACTAATAGTCTGGGGGACAGTATTTCAGATTGCTCTGAAAGAACTGCTCTGAATTTGAGTTCACAGGGGATTATATTGGAAAGGGGGAGGAGGTATGCATGCTTGGGAACAGGTCTCCAAGGTATAATTGAGCATTTCAAAGTATGATTTTTTTTTGTTGTAAAAACTGAGATGTATTGATTTCCACATAAACATGTGAAAGACCATTAGGTCATCTTAATACATTATGTTTCTATCATAACCGATTGTTCAAAAATATTGACTGCATGCCTCCACTTAACTGGTTTTCTGGTTTTTCTTGTTTTGAGTTTCTTTCTGCAGCCACTTGAGAGGACATAAGAGGCTGACATCAGTAACTTACTGTAGTTTTAGAGCACATTTCCTTCTTTGGGTCATATTGTAACCTATGGGAGACAATGTTGACCAAGTATCTCTTTGTCCCATAGCACTAGGAAGGTTCATTCCTATTTGTTCTGATATATGTGAGGCAAGCATGTCCTAAAAAGGGTAACCATCTCTAAACTTCTAAATTTGCTCAAGCTGAGGACTTTTATAGCCCGAGATGTTCCACTGTGTCTAGGTATAAATTGTCAACCTTTTGTAGAGAATTATACGTTATGTATAGTGTCTACCTGTTTTACTGTTAATAGCTTAGTGTTGGTCTGTGTAGATTGTGACATACAAAAGGCTAACAATTCATACAGTCATCATGTTAACAGTAAAAAGGCTAATATCATAGCCAGAAATTTTAGAATATATTTAAGCCAAGAGTTTCAGAACTAAATCATTTAACTAAATATTTCCCTGATACTGGGTGTTGGGTCACTTTAGGCAGATAGTTGGTTTGATTAGGTTATTCCCAGCATAATGGAATCCTCTGACTTAATCTGCCATAACTGAATTATCCATCCTAATCCATCACATAACTGGAATAAGTGTTCATTGAAAAGTCCTTGTGGTATGGTTACAAATTAACATTCTACCCTTTTGACAAAATTTTGTGTGTTAAGTAAAATATTACAGATCAACATTGTTCCCTAGTGGCTGGACCTTAGGTAATAAGTCTGCTCCATATCTCATGAACCAGTCTTATTCTTGAGAAAAGGTCAGTTCAGTTAAGCAGTTGTTTCATTTTAGCAGGTTGTCCTTCAACTGGGCTCTCAAAGTTCAGGAAATTAATAAGAGGCATTTCTTATGGAAACAAAAGAAAAGCATAAGCTAAATTGGAGCAAATTAGAAACCTAGTGTCTGCATTCTGAATACTGCAAGTGGGATCACTAAATGTCAGGGTCAAAGTATCTTCAGATGGAGTGAGGGCAGACAATGGCAATCTGACAGATTTTCCTAATCTGCTGTTTGAGTGTTTTTGTTTTTTTTCTGAGTGGCCCAAACAGCAATAACCATAGAGACCATGTATACATGTGCTGTTGTGGTAATTTCTCTGAAATTGACCTCAAGTTGTATAGCTTCAGTTTGCAGGCTTCAGGGAAAAAAGGTCAGTTATTGTTTTTAGTGATTCCAAGTCAAAAGAATGAGGGGAGTGCATGGGTTAAATAGGTGATGGGGAATAAAGAGGGCATTTACTGTGAAGAGCACAGGGTGATGAACAGAAGAGTTGAATCACTAAATTGTACACTCGAAACTAATAAAACACTCTATGTTAACTAACTGGAATTAAAATAAAAACTTTTAAAAAAGATTTTATTCATTTATTTTGACAGACAGTGCACAAGCAGAGGGAATAGGAGAGGGAGAAACAGACTTCCCACTGAATAGGGAGCCCAATGTGGGGCTCCATCCCAGGACACTGGGATCACGACCTGAGCTGAAAGAAGACACTTAACTGACTGAGCCTCTCAGGTGTCCCTAAAATAAAACCTTTTTTTTACAAGTGCAAATTTTAAAAAATGAAGAAAAAGGAATGAGACTAAGTTGGAAATCTTAATTTGGAGAGTCATAGCCAGGTATCCAAGGAAATCAGAAGAATTCAGGACCCAGACCCATTTTATAGGCAAAAAATAAACATTCAGAGAAAGTTAATCAGAAATAGATATGTTACTGAAGCATAATGTTTCCCTGTAAAATCACCCTTATTTCTACCAAAGATACCTGAATTGAGACTAATTTGTTTAAAAATAAGTCCAGTTTCAAAATACTTGGCCTGATTACTTACATAAGTGCAGTAAGAATAATGATTGACTGGGGCGCCTGGGTGACTCAGTGGGTTAAAGCCTCTGCCTTCAGCTTAGGTCATGATCCCAGGGTCCTGGGATCAAGCCCCACATCGAGCTCTGCTTGGCAGGAAGCCTGCTTCCTCCTCTCTCTCTGCCTGCCTTTCTGCCTACTTGTGATCTCTGTCTGTCAAATAAATAAATAAAATATTAAAAAAAGAAAAGAATAGTGATTGACCATATAGCTTTTTTTAAAAATCAACTTTGCTAGAATTTATAACAGGGAATATCAGATTAAATCTTTAATAGCCCTCAGAAGTTAAGAAGCCAAGCCAAATACTTGTCATCAGACTTAACTAAAATACCTATAGATTTGGCTTACTTCCTCCCTTCTCAAGATATCCCAAATATTCTGAGGTTACTAAGTCTGCCAGGAAGTGACCTTCCTTGCTTACCTGGTGAGGTTCTCAAGAACATTGTAAGTAAGGTAGAAGTCTGATTTTTTTCCAAGGGGCTTTCTTGGATCCATGAAGTCAACCTTAGTTCCTTCAAACTGTATGGTTATAGGGATGCCTGTGTGGCTCAGTCAGTTAAGTCCCATGTTACTAATTCTTGCTGTGTTTGAGTCAAGTGTTCCCACTAGTTTCAGAAGTTCTTACTTAGTTTAACCTTAATGATCTGAAGAGTATCAGATCCTTATGTGTCAAAAGTCCTTTCCATTAATCTCCTTAAAGCTGAAACATATTTGCAAGAGGTTCAGAGTCAAACAATAACTGTAAATGACAAACTAAGAAATGACCAGGGTTAAAGATGCAATGAGAGTTCATTGTAATGCAGTTTACAAAGAGATTGTTAACATGACATACAATGCCTCAGTAATTAGAATTCAAATGGTGAAATTATACTAGGACATATCAGAACTTAAGGTATTTCATATAATTTCTGGAGCAGTTATAGTAATAGCATTTACCCATACAGTATAACCTAAAAAGTTTTATCATGTCTTATCTGACAGTGCTTCCCATGTAGTTCCCAAGTAAACAAGCCTAATTTGTTAAAAAGAATTTATTTAGAATTTGAAGATTGGAAAGTTTGTCAAAAAGATTTTTTTTAATATTAAAAAAATTTAATAGCACATGCCTAAATAAAAGTACAGGTAATTGCATGGTTAATAACTATCTAACCAAGATGGTAGAGATTCTAAAGGCAAATATAGGTTACATAGTTGTTAGCAAACTTAGCTCTTTGAAACATTAAGAAAATTAAGAAATCAAAGATTTAAAAACAAAACATAGATACATTATATTTCTAAGTAGGTTACATTAAAGTCAAAGAAAAACATTTGTTTACAATTTCTTATGAAAATTAGACCAATAATCTAAGAAAAATGTATCATTTTAGCAGAGAACAAAACCAAATTCCAATCTTATATCACTCTACTTTTGATATTAAAACTTACTTATTACAGAATTAATCAGTCCTGACCATGCAAAAAGTCCTTTTCCAAAGATTCCTTTCTCACAAACTTTCTGCAACTTTTTTACATTTAGATTTTTCCCCCAAGTTTTCTTGTTTAGAGAAAACTCTATAACCAGTCCCATTTTAGGACAAAATTGTTTTCTTTACTCTCAATAAAAATATATTACCATTCTTTTAAAAAAATATTTATTTTTAGATCACAATATAATTAACATACAGTGTTAAATTAGTTATCAGGTATACAAGATAGAGATTCAACAATTCTATGCATTATTCAGTGCTCATCAGGATAAATGTTCTGCTTAATTCCTTATCATCTCTGTAACCCACCCACATCCCTACTGATAACCATCAGTTTGTTCTCTAGAGTTAATTCAGCTTTTTAAAAATTTATTTTATTTATTTTTTTAAGTATTTTTTAAATTAGCATTTAATGTAGTATTTGCCCCAGGTGTACAGGTCTGTGAATCATCAGGCTTACAAACTTCACAGAATTCACCATAGCACATACCAGCTCCTAGTTTCATTGATTTGTTCAACTGTTCTTTTGGCTTCTATATCATTTATTTCTGCTTATATCTTTATGATTTCTCTTCTCCTGCTGGGTTAAGGCTTTCTTTGTTGTTCTTTCTCCAACTCCTTTAGATGTAGGGTTAGGTTGTGTATTTGAGACCTTTCTTGTTTCTTGAGAAAGGCTTGTATCACTATGTACTTTCCTCTCAGGACTGCCTTTGCTGTGTACCATAGATTTTGAACCATTGTGTTTTCATTATCATTTGTTTCCATGAATTTTTTCAATTCTTCTTTAATTTCCTGGTTGACTCATTCATTGTTTAGTATGATGCTCTTTAGCTTCCATGTATTTGAGTTCTTTCCAACTTTCCTCTTGTGATTGTGTTCTAGCTTCAGAGCATTGTGGTCTGAAAATATGCAGGGAATGATCCCAATCTTTTGGTACCAGTTGAGACCTGATTTGTGACCCAGGATGTGATCTATTCTGGAGGATATTCCATGTGTACTAGAGAAAAATGTGTATTCTGCTGCTCTGGGATGGAATGTTCTGAATATATCTGTGATGTCCGTCTGGTCCAGTGTGTCATTTAAGGCCTTTATTTCCTAGTTGAACTTTTGCTTGGATGATCTGTCCATTTCAGTGAGGGGGCTGGTAAAGCCCCCTACTCTTATTATATCATTGTCTATATGTTTCTTTGATTTTTTTATTAATTGGTTTATATAGTTGGCTGCTCCCATGTTAGGGGCATAGATATTTAAAATTGTTAGATCTTCTTGTTGGACAGAGCCTTCAAGTATGATAGAGTGTCCTTTCTCATCTCTTATTATTGTCTTTGGCTTAAAATCTAGTTTATCTGATATAGGGATTGCCACCCCAGCTTTCTTTTGATGTTTCTTAGTATGGTAAATTGTTTTCCACCCCCTCACTTTAAATCTGGAGGTGTCTTTGGGTCTAAAGTGAGTTTCTTGTAGACAGCATATCAATGGGTCTTTTTTTAATCCACTCTGATACCTGTGTCTTTTGATTGGGGCATTTAGCCCATTTACATTCAGGGTAACTATTGAAATATATGAATTTAGTGCCATTGTATTGCTTGTCAGGTGATTTTTAGTATATATTGTCTCTATTCCTTTCTGGTCTACTACTTTTAGGCTCTCTCTTTGCTTAGAAAACCCCCCTTTCAATATTTCCTGTAGGGCTGGTTTGGTGTTTAAAAACTCTTTTAATTTTTGTTTTTCCTGGAAACTTTTTTTTTTTAAGATTTTATTTATTTATTTGACAGAGAGAGATCACAGTAGGAGAGAGGAAGGGAAGAGATCACAGAGAGAGAGGAAGGGAAGCAGGCCCCCCGCTGAGCAGAGAGCCCAAAGTGGGACTCGATCCCAGGACCCTGAGATCATGACCCGAGCCAAAGGCAGTGGCTTAACCCACTGAGCCACCCAGGCGCCCCTCCTGGAAACTTTTTAATCTCTTCTTCTATTTTCAATGATAGCCTAGCTTGATAGAGTATTCGTGGCTGCATGTTTTTATCATTTAGTGCTCTGAATATATTATGCCAGTTCTTTCTGGCCTGCCAGGTCTCTGTGGATAAGTCTGCTTCCAATCTAATATTTCTACCATTGTATGTTACAGACTTCTTGTCCTGGGCTGCTTTCAGGATTTTCTCTTTGTCACTAAGATTAGTAAGTTTTACTATTAGATGGCAGGGTGTGTACCTATTTTTATTTATTTTGAGGGGGGGTGGTCTGTGCCTCCTGGATTTTGATGCTTGTTCCCTTTGCCATATTAGGGAGATTCTCTACTATAATTTGCTCAATATATCTTCTGCCCCCTTTCTTCTCCTGGGATCCCAATTATTCTAATATTGTTTCATCTTGTGGTATCACTTATCTCTCAAATTCTCCCTTTATGGTCCAGCAATTGTCTCACTTTTGCTCAACTTTTTATTCTCCATCATTTGGTCTTCTATATCACTAAGTCTCTTTTCTGTCTCATTTATCCTAGCAGTAAGAGTTTCCATTTTTTATTATACCTCATTAATAGATTTTTTGTTTCAACTTGGTTAGATTTTAGTTCTTTTATTTCTCCAAAAAGGGCTTTTATTTCTCCAGACAGGGTTTCTCCAATATCTTCCATGCCTTTTTTGGGCCCAGCTAGCACCTTAAAGATCATCATTCTGAACTCTAGATCTGACATATTATCAATGTCCATATTGATTATGTCCCTAGCCTTTGGTACTGACTCTTGTTCTTTTTTTTTTTTTTTTTTTGTGGTGAGTTTTTCTGCATTGTCATTTTATCCAGAGAAGAATATATTAATGAGAGAATAAAATACTAAAAGAGTGGCAAAGACCCCAGAAAAATGTATGCTAACCAAATCAAAAGAGATCCAAAACTGACGGGAGAAAAAGGAAGAAAAAAGAAAAAAAAATATATATATATGACTAGTGAATAGAACAGAGCCACCCACTTGATTTTGGGTATATTTTGGTCTCTTAGAAGAAACTACCTTCCAAAATTTTATAGAAAGAAAAACTTATGTATATATACAAAAATAAGTGTAAAGACTATGAAGGGATGGAATATGACTTTAAAGATGATTTTTTTTTTAATTCTAAAAAAGGAGTTGATCAGATAAGTTGTTTGGAAAAAGAAAGAAAAAGAAAGTGGAGGAGATTTGCTCAGACTGCAAACTAGAATAAAGCCCTGTGCTAGTTTTATGGTATATTTTGATCTATTAGAAGAAGTTGTATCCCAAAAATATTTTAGAAGAAAAAACCATGGTATACAAAAAATAAAGTTAGATACAATGAAGGATAAAATATTTCTATAATAATGAAGGTTTAAAAAGAATTGCTTTAGAAAGGTATTGTTAAAAAATGTTTTAGAAAGGTATAAAAATAGGTATAGATAAAAAACGTTAAAAGAGGAAAGAGGAAAAGTTAAAAAAATAGAGTAAGAAAAAAATTTTAAAAAATTAATTACCTTTGCAAGACTAAAGAATCACAGCTAGAAAGCCATGAATTCCATGCTTTGCTTTCCCCTCCTTTGGAATTCTGCTGTTCTTGATTGGTGAGCTTGGTTTGGGTGGATGTTCTTGCTGATCTTCTGGGTAAGGGGCCTGTTGTAGAGATTCTCAAATGTCTTTGCCCAAGGCAGAATTTTGCCGCCCTTGCCAGAGGCCGGGCTAAATAATCTGCTTGGGTTCACTCTCAGGAGCTTTTGTTCTCTGAACACTTTCTGGAGAGCCCTGGAGGACGGAAATGAAAATGACCGCCTCCCAGGCTCCAGCCTGG
>NC_081575.1:94977547-94982273 GCF_022355385.1 Mustela nigripes
TCTGTCTCTGGCACACAGCCCTGTCTGGAGTCTCCAAACCCAGAAGATTCCTGCCTCCAGAGAAGGAAGGTGGGTTTCCCTGGATCTGCCACTTATGGGTTCCCTGATCAAAGAGCCGTGGTCTCTCAGTGGAGCAGACTTCTAAATGTTCTGATTTTGTGCTCCATTGCTCTACTGCTTGATGGGAGCCAGCCCCTTCCCTTATGGTCCATCTTCCCTTCACTTCATATTCACTTCTCCATACATCCTACCTTTCAGAAAGTGGTCAATTTTCTGTTTTTAGAATTGCTGCTCTTCTTCTGTTTGATCTACTATTGCATTTGTAGGTGTTCAGAATGGTTTGATAACTATCTAGCTGATCTCCTCAGACCTGATGTCATCTCAGTCTACTCCTCTCAGCCATCTTGACTCTTCTCCCAGTTAACTAACCTTTTATTTTTCTTTTTAATTTGTTCATATGTTTTCTTTCCTAAATTTCACATATGAGTAAAATCATATGGTGTTTGTCTTTCTCTGACTTATTTCACTTAGTGTTTACCCTCTAGATCTAAAGTGTATTCCCATTCTTCATACCCCCCTTTTTAAGCAAACACACATATTTGATTTTCCTTGCATATGATTATTTCCCTTACTATTTTCCAGTAGTATCAATTACCTTTAGTAGAATGCTTAACTCTTAGGAACTGTAGTTTTTAATGAAAATGAAGTAGTAAGTAATTGTGAACAGTTACATTAGGATTTGTTAGATTGAAAATTTATGATTATATTTCATAATTTTTAGAAACTATTATTCTTCCCAGTACAGTCCTTCAATAGAGAACAAAGTGTGTTAATTAACTGGTCCAAGTATTTTTAATTTCTCTGTAATAGGAAGCCAAAAGTAGATTAAGCCTATGTTTGATAACTATATTTCAGTGTTTTTTCTTATTTGGAAATGGATCTAGATATTTAATAACTATCCATCATATAACTTATCTTAGCAAAACTCTAAGGTTTTAAGTAACCAAAAAGAAAAGATTTGGGAAAACTATTTAAGTGGACACCAATAAAAATTCATAAAATTTAATTCTCTGTTTAATCCACTTGTTCTTAATAATTATGTTTAGTAATGAAAATGTCAGCTAACCATCATCCTTAAGTTGTTCTTGTTGACAAATAATGTAACAGGGGTAACCTGAGTTTATTTGACTGTAGTAAACCTAGGTAGATCAAAAGTATTAGTTCTAATGCTGACAGTTCTAAAACCCCATTTCTTTTAATTAAACTAACACATTTCATACCTATAATATGTGCTGACAGACACAAACAAAAACCTTATAATCATGGTTTAAAATTTTCAGCCATGAAACTAGAATGGTAAGGCAGAACTCTCTAGTTTATAAAACAAGAGTTGGCTCCAGACTGGTTTTCTGGCATATAGAATAATTTAAAGTCACCTGTTCAGATGGCTAAATCCTTCTTCCATTAACATTTGTGGAGAGATCACTTTAGATTTGTATTTATCCTTGACAAGTAACCTGAAGGAAACTTTGGGCTAGATTTTGGGCAAGGGAGCTTCTAAAGCCATTTGCATTAAAAAAAAAAAAAAAAAAAAGGTTTCTTTTTCTTTGTTTTCCCTTTCAGTTTTAGGAATAAGAAATGCTCTAGATAAGAGTTCCCAAAGAGGTTATAAGGCTTTTGAGATAAATAGGGGAGTTCTGGAGATTGGTGAAAAGGACAGATTGAAGAACTTTGAATTATTTCTGGGGCCGTATTACTAGTTTTGCAAAGATTTGTAAGGTAAGGGCAGTTGCTTTTAATCCTTCAAGGACTTGGATTGCAAATTAAATGACATTCTAGGTTGATTTATCCATCTGGTTTGCTTCTTCCCCTCTGAGTACATAGTTCTAATTTCAACTTAGGGGAGAAAGCCTTAAAAAATTACTACCAGGCTCTGAATATCACCTCCATTCTGGCCAACTCTTGACGATGGAGCCCTAATTGCCTTAGTATGGTGAGGAGATGGGGCTTTGATTTTAATGCCTAGTTCCCTAGAAGCTCATTTAAAGAATAAGTAGGAGATGGAGCATTTAGAATTACTTCAGGAGTTGTTCATTTTGAGCTCAACTTTGTCACTATTTCAGAAAGTTTCTTAATAGTTAGTTACATAGATAGCATCATGTCAGTGTTTTCTTAGAAGCTTCCAAATACCAGTCATACTATGCCTCCCACTTGGTTGTTTAGTTGAATAGCTGGCTCTTTTGAGTTAGATGGGAAGATAAACTAATTAGGTACTTCAGAGTATCCTCATTTAGGCCCTTTGGGTGTTAAAATTATCCCTAGTATAATTTTCCATTTTTTAATGAACTTGAAAGTGTATGATCCATGTGTGTTAAGGATGAATGCAGCTAGAGTCTAGGAAGGTGGTTCTCCATCCCATTTCTCCTATTGTGATGGTTTATCTCCCATCCTAGTGGGTTTTGGTGTTCAGCACTACCTAAGGGATTTTAGTTGTTCAGGTATTGATGAGAGGGATCCCATTCCTCCAGGTGTCATCTTGGTGTTGGTTGATAGTAGTTACTTTGTGTCTCAGTTATCTCTTGGTTGAGCCTAGCTGTATCAAAAGTGCTCAGAAATCTGAGTATCCAGCTCTCATATACATTCCCTGTCAGAGAAACTAAATAATTTGTATCACAAATGAGAATCCCTATGGGACTGCTACATGGCATGAGGTTAACCTCCATCACTCTTTGATGAGAGGAGCTAATGTCTCTTGTCTTTCAATTCATTCAGAATCTCATCTATGTAATTGTAGTACCGAGCATTCAAATTGGCAATACTGTGAAAAATTTTAAAAAATTTGAATTTCTGGGATGAGGATTCATTCCTCCAACAGACGTGCCACCTGTACTATACACAGAATGGAGCCAACAAAGATAAGACCTGAAACCTGAGTCATATACAGAATATGATCATTTCCTGACTTCATAAGAAAAAGTAAACAAAAAATAAGTCTCTGGACTTTCTACCACATAGGAAGGTAGGGTTCCCAGAAAGGGTTTACCCAGTCACCTTGGCTCCATCCAAGTCAGGTGAACCCAAGGGACTGGTGCTGGGACCACGTCTCCAGTTTCTCATGGAGTTCAGGGAAGAATGTGACATCTCTTCTGGGGTCCCTTTGTGGTTCCCAAATTGTTGGCTAAAAAAGGCAATGTCAAAATAGGTTAGTAAATGCTTAATGGTCTTACTGAGGATTAAAACCACTGATTAAAAAATACTGAGGAGACAGTATTTCATATTGCTCTGAAAGAACTGCTTTGAAGCTTGTCGATTTATAGGGAATTATGTGCAAAAAGGGGAAGGGCTATAAATGCCTGAAAGCACTTCTCCAAGGTATATCATAGGTATAATTTGCTCTGTAAGACTTATTTACTGATTTCCACATAGACATGAGAAAGTCCATTAGGTCATCTTAATACAGTATGTTTCTGTCACATCTGATTGTTCAAAAATATTGCCTACATGCCTCCATTTAACTGGCTTTCTAGTTCTTCTTGCTCTTGGTTTCTCCCGGAGGTCACAGAAGGCTGACATCAGTCACCTAGTGCAGTTTTAAGGCACAATATTGATGACTGTCTTATTGAAACTGCTTATACTGTGCTTTGATAATATATTTATTTAGATTTTATTTATTTAAGAGAGAGAGAACAAACAAGAGAGCACAAGTGGTGGAGAGGGAGAAGCAGGTTGCCCATTGAGTAGGGAGCTCCATGCAGTGCTGGATCTCAGGACCCTGAGATCATGACCTGAGCTGAAGGCAGCTGCTTAACTGACTGAGCCACTCAGGAGCCACTTGATAAGATGTTTAAAGCATGGCTCAAAACCAAATGAAGTTAAAGACAATCCCAAAGAAATTGGAAATACTTTGTTTTTCCTTGTGTTAAAATTTAGAAATTATATATCCTCAGTTTAATCACTTTGTTTCACAAACCATAAGCTATCATGTTGTACTCTACCCTAAAGAGCACGATATGAATGTTGTTTTCAGTGCTCTCCATTTTGCTTTTATTTTCTTCATTTTTGTTTCTAATTTAGTGTACAGGTTTTCCCAGCTATCTGGAAGTAAGGAATTCCTATGAAGCCTTTTGTAAGCCAAAATGACCTAAAGCAAAAAAGCAATTACTTTAATTTATACATAAGAAATTTTGAGCATTTCCAGCCCAAAAAATAACCTTTCTTCGGATTTTTGATAACTTATGTTCAAAATAAATCAAAATAAAGCACAAATCCCATGCAGTTCAAAGCTGGGGTGGCTAGATGTATACTGAGTATACCCCAGGAAAGAACTTTGTGGAACCACTTTCACCACTTAGGTGCACTGCTTCCTCTTCTAATAGCTCACTGCAAAACAAATTCAGAATGCTATTTTCACTTTTTGTGGTTCTTCATAAAAACAAAAATCCTCTTTAGATTTCTTTCAGTTAGCAAAAACAGATACTAATGCAAGTCATAAGTAAAAGCAAAGTGACACACCATGAACTTTTGAAAGGCAGGGGTTACCTGTATTGACTTTTCAAGTTCATTAGTTGTTTTAGCCTTCCTTCTGTGTAGTATTTTTTTTTAATTTTTTTTTTTTTTTTGACAGAGAGAGATCACAAGTAGACAGAGAGGCAGGCAGAGAGAGAGATGGAAGCAAGCTTCCTGCTGAGCAGAGAGCCCGATGCGGGACTCGATCCCAGGACCCTTT
>NC_081575.1:94982373-94992903 GCF_022355385.1 Mustela nigripes
TGACAGAGAGAGATCACAAGTAGACAGAGAGGCAGGCAGAGAGAGAGATGGAAGCAAGCTTCCTGCTGAGCAGAGAGCCCGATGCGGGACTCGATCCCAGGACCCTGAGATCATGACCTGAGCTGAAGGCAGCAGCTTAACCTACTGAGCTACCCAGGCCCCCTCCTGTGTAGTATTGTAAGCCTCGATAAATTGAAAGTGTTTTGCATAGCAGTTGTTCTAAGAAATCGCACCACAAAGCCAACTTAAAAAAGAAAAAACCTGCCATATGAATGCAGAAAATACTGCTTTTAATCTGAATGACTTTGAGAAACTCCATGCAAGTAAGAATTTGCTTTTAATAGAAATTTCAACAAAAATTTTATTGAAACAGATTATATGACAGCAGCAATATTAAAAAAAAAAGTGTTTTAAGCAAAATAAATCAGATTCCAAACTATTTATTTTTTAATATTCTAAAAGAAACTTAATAACTGTGTTACTGTCATTTAAGGTCAATAGAGATGGCAAAGACTTTCGATCAATGAGTAAAGGTTTTTTGTGTTTTGTTTTTGAAGACTAATGCTGTTATCAAAGGAAATTTCACATTTATTTAAACAATTCACATGTAATATTTATTTCTCTCTTTTAGATACACTTGTAGAATGGGAAAAAAACTGCTTTCCTATGGCTTTCAAGTACCCCAATATCCTATACATACAGTGTCCTAGGTACAAAACTGAACTTATTACTCAAAACTATAAGTAAACTAATAAAAGTTTTACGAATGACTGAGTGTTCCCTTGAAATATCCATTAGAGTTGTCAAATTTCAGCATACAAAAATAAAATAAAAATTGTTAAGCCTATTATATTTAACAATGAACTAAATACATATGCTAATAAAATAATAGGCTATTACAGAATCATTCTTGGTTTTGAACCCTGACAGAAGATAAATCTCAGCAATTTGAATAAAGAGTCAAATTTACAATCAGATTGATTAATCATTCCTTAAACTTGTTAAATTACTATTATTAATGAAACACAATAGGGCATCTGACACAGAAATTCTCTTAACCATAGAACTGAATTGTTGATTTCCAGAATCTTTATTTCTTTAATTAAAAAAAATTGGAGAATACTAACCATCTTGATAATAGGGAAAAGAAGTTAAGATAAATAGGAAACTCATAAAAGCCCTTTGTCTCTCCTCCCTTGAATTAATGATGAGAGACAGGGTGTCCTCTCATTGTCATGGTTGGAGGTATTAACTCATTTTGTCACATACCAAAGATGAAAGGCAGAGTCTTCCACAGGGATATCCTTCCCACCAAGCCACAATGTCCAGGAAAGGTTTTATACCTAGCAAGTTGAACATTCAGGATAAATGAGAGTATTCTATAGGGATAGAGTGGGGTGCAACATTGGTAGTATCTGAAAACCTCCAGGAAACACTGGTGATCTTTATTTAATGAAGAACTTTTCCATTTGGAGTTGTTTATTCTTTTATTAATGACTTGACTGTACCCCTGCTGACCTAGAATCCTTATCTTAGGGCCTAAAGATGTTTGTTTCCTGAAGATGGCCAAGAGGCCATTATTAGTAGCTGATCAACAACTGTCAATCTGGGGCACCTGGGTGACTCAGTCAGTTAAGTGGCTGCCTTCAGCTGGAGCCATGATCCCAGGGCCCTGGGATTGAGCCCCACATGGGGCTCCCTGCTCCACAGGAAGCCTGCAGTTCCCCCTGCTTGTGTTTGCTCTCTGTCTTTCTCCCTTCTTCTCCCTGTGTCAAATTAAAAACAAACAAACAAACAAACAAAAAACAACTGTCAAGCTAAGATTATAAAATACCAGGTTTAGGACTAAGAACATTTTTTAAAATTTTTAAAAATTTTAAATTAACATATGATGCATAATTAGTGCCAGCGGTACAGGTTTGTGAATCGCCAGGTTGACACTTCACAGCACTCACCATAGCACATACCTTCCCCAATGTCAATAACCCATCCACCCTCTCCCTATCCCCCTTCTCCCAGCAACCCTCAGTTTGTTTTGGGAGGTTAAGTGTCTCTTATGGTTTGTCTCCCTCCCAATCCCATCTTGTTTCATTTATTCCTTCCCTACCCCCCAAACACCTGACATTGCCTCTCAGCTTCCTCATATCAGGGAGATCATATGATAATTGTCTTTCTCTGCTTGACTTATTTCGCTCAGCATAATACCCTCTAGTTCTATCCACATCATTGCAAATGGCAAGATTTCATTTCTTTTGATGGCTGCATTGTATATATATACCACTTCTTTTTTATCCATTCATCTGTTGATGGACATCTAGGTTCTTTTCATAGTTTGGCTATTGTGGACATTGCTGCAAACAAACTGCAAACAAACTGAGGGTTGCTGGGGGAAGGGGGATAGGGAGAGGGTGGATGGGTTATGGATATTGGGGAAGGTATGTGCTATGGTGAGTGCTGTGAAGTGTCAACCTGGTGATTCACAAACCTGTACCGCTGGCACTAATTATGCATTCTGGTGCATGTGCCCATTCGGATCACTACATTCGTATCTTTAGGGTAAAGACCCAGTACAGCGATTGCTGGGTCGTAGAGTAACTCTATTTTCAACTTCTTGAGGAACCTCCATGCTGTTTTCCAGAGTGGTTGCACCAGTTTGCTTTTCCACCAATAGTGTAGCAGGGTTCCCCTTTCTCTGCATCCTCTCCAGCATCTGTCATTCCCTGTGTTGTTCATTTTATCTATTCTGACTGGTGTGAGGTGGTATCTCATTGTGGTTTTGATTTGTATTTCCCTGATGCTGAGTGATGTGGAGGACTTTTTCATGTGCCTGTTGTCCATCTGGATGTCTTCATTGCATAAATGTCTGTTCATGTCTTCTGCCCATTTCTTGATTGGATTATTTATTCTTATGTGTTGAGATTGATAAGTTCTTTATAGATTGGGTAGATACTAGCCCTTTATCTGATATGTTGTTTGCAGATATCCTCTAATACTCTGTCAGTTGTCTTTTGGTTTTGCTGACTGTTTCCTTTGTTGTACCAAAGCTTTTTATCTTGATGAAATCCCAATAGTTCATTTTTGCCCTTGCTTCCCTTGCCTTTGGTGATGCTCCTAGGAAGAAGTTGCTGCAGCTGAGGTCAAAGAGGTTGCTTCCTGTATTCTCCTCAAGGATTTGGATGGATCCCCTTCTCACATTGAGGTCCTTTATCCATTTTGAGTCTATTTTCATGTGTGGTGAAAGGAAATGGTCCAGTTTCATTTTTTTGCCTGTGTCTGTCCAATTTTCCCAATACCATTTGTTGAAGAGACTGACTTTTTTCCATTGGACATTCTTTCCTGCTTTGTCAAAGATGTGTTGACCATAGGGTTGAGGGTCTATTTCTGGGTTTTCTATTCTTTTCCATTGACCTATATATCTGTTTTTGTGCCATTACCATACTGTCTTAATGATGACATCTTTGTAAAAGAGCTTGAAGTACGGGATTGTGATACCACTAACTCTGGCTTTCTTTTTCAACATTTGTCTGGCTATAGGAGGTCTTTACTGGTTCCACATAAATTTTAGGATTATTTGTTCAATTTCTGTGAAAAAATGGATGGTATTTTGATAGGCATTGCGTTAAACATGTAGATTACTTTAGGTAGCATAGACATTTTCACAATATTTGTTCTTCCAATCCATGAGCATGGAACATTTTTCCATTTCTTTGTGTCTTCCTCTATTTCTTTCATGAGTACTTTATGGTTTTCTGAGTACAGATGCTTTGCTTCTTTGGTTAGATTTATTCCTAGGTGTCTTACGGTTTTGGATGCAATTGTAAATGGGATTGACTCCTTAATTTCTCTTTCTTCTGTCTTGTTGTTGGTATACAGAAATGCAGTTGACTTGTGTGCATCGATTTTATATCCTTACACTTTACTGAATTCCTGTACAAGTTCTAGCAGATTTGGAGTGGAGTCTTTTTGGTTTTCCACATAAAGTATCATATCATCTGCAGAGAATGATAGTTTGACTTCTTCTTTGCCAATATGGATGCCTTTAAATTCTTTTTGTTGTCTGATTACTGAGGCTAGGACTTCTAGTACTATGTTGAATAGCAGTGGTGATAATAGACATCCCTGCTTTATTCCTGACCTTAGTGGAAAAGCTTTCGGTTTTTCTCCATCAAGAATGATATTTACGGTGGGTTTTTCATAGATGGCTTTGAGGATATTGAGGTATATGCCCTCTTTCGCTACACTTTGAAGAGTTTTGATCAAGAAAGGATGCTGTACTTTGTCAAATGCTTTTTCAACATCTATTAAGAGTATCATATGGTTTTTGTTCTTTCTTTCATTAATGTATTGTATCACAGTGATTGATTTGCAGATGTTGATCCAATCTTGCAGCCCTGGAATAAATCGCACTTGGTCATGGTGAATAATCCTTTTAATGTACTGTTGGATCCTATTGGCTAGTATTTTGGTGAGAATTTTCGCATCAGTGTTCATCAAGGATATTGGTCTGTCATTCTCTTTTTTGATGGGATCTAATGTCTGGTTTTGAGATCAAGGTAATGCTGGCCTCATAAAATGAGTTTGAAAATTTTCCTTCCATCTCTATTTTTTGGAACAGTTTCAGGAGAATAGGAATTAATTCTTTAAATGTTGGGTAGAATTCTGCTGGGAAGCTGTCTGACTCTGGGCTCTTGTTTGTTGGGAGATTTTTGATGACTGCTTCAATCTCCTTACTGGTTATGGGTCTGTTCAGATTTTCCATTTTTTCCTGGTACAGTTGACCCATTCATTCTTTAGTAGGATGCTTTTTAGCCTCCATATATTTGAGTTCTTTCCAACTTTCCTCTTGTGATTGAGTTCTAGCTTCAGAGCATTTTGGTCTGAAAATATGCAGGGAATGATACCATCTTTGGTACTGGTTGAGACCTCATTTGTGACCCAGGATGTGATCTATTCTGGAAAATGTTCCATGTGCACTAGAGATGAATGTGTACTCTGTTGCTTTGGGATGGAATGTTCTGAATATATCTATGATGTCCATCTGGTCCAGTGTGTCATTTAAGGCCTTTATTTCCTAGTTGGACTTTTGTTTGGATGATCTGTCCATATCAGTGAAGGGGGTGTTACAGTCCCCAACTATTATTGTATCATTGTCTATGTGTTTCTTTGATTTTGTTATTAATTGGTTTATATAATTGGCTGCTCCCATGTTAGGGCCATAGATATTTAAATTTGTTATATCTTCTTGTTGTACAGACCCTTTGAGTATGATAGAGTGTCCTTCCTCATCTCTTATTATAGTCTTTGGCTTAAAATCTAGTTTATCTGATACAAGGATTGCCACCCCAGCTTTCTTTTGCTGTTTCTTAGTATGGTAAATTGTTTTCCACCCCCTCACTTTAAATCTGGAGGTGTCTTTGGGTCTAAAATGAGTTTCTTGTAGACAGCATATCAATGGATTTTATTTTTTTATTCATTCTGATACCTGTGTCTTTTGGTTGGGGCGTTTTGTCCATTTACATTCAGGGTAACTATTGAGAGATAGGAGTTTAGTGCCATTGTTCACTCTAAGGTGACTGTTACTGTATATTGTCTTTGTTTCTTTCTAGTCTACTACTTTTAGGCTCTATTTTTGCTTAGAGGACCTCTTTCAATATTTCCTGTAGAGCTGCTTTGGTGTTTACAAATTCTTTTAGTTTTTGTTTGTCCTGGAAGCTTTTTATCTCTCCCTCTATTTTCAATGATAGCCTAGCTGGAAATAGTATTCTTGGCTGCATGTTTTTCTCATTTAGTGCTCTGAATATATCATGCCAGTTCTTTCTGGCTTGCCAGGTTTCTGTGGATAAGTCTGCTGCCAATCTAATATTTTTACCATTGTATGTTACAGACTTCTTGTCCTGGGCTGCTTTCAGGATTTTCTCTTTGTCACTAAGACTAGTAAGTTTTACTATTAGATGACAGCATGTGGAACTATTCTTGTTTATTTTGAGGGGGGTTCCCTGTGCCTCTTGGGTTTTGATGCTTGTTCCCTTTGCCATATTAGGGAAATTCTCCCCTCATTGTCTAGTAGTTGTTTGTCTCTTTTTTGCTCAGCTTCTTTATTCTCTGTCATTTGGTCTTCTATATCACTATTTCTCTCTTCTGTATCATTTATCCTAGCAGTAAGAGCCTCTATTTTTCATTGTATCTCATTAATAGCTTTTTTGATTTCTGCTTGGTTAGATTTTAGTTCTTTTGTTTCTCCAGAAAGGGCTTTTATTTCTCCAGACAGGGATTCTCCAGTGTCTTCCATGCCTTTTTTGAGTCCAGCTAGCACCTTGATAATTGTTATTCTGAACTCTAGATCTGACATATTACCAATGTCTGTATTGATTAGGTCCCTAGAATTCAGTACTGCCTCTTCTTTTTTTGTGGTAAATTTTTCTGCCTTGTCATTTTATCCAGATAAGAATATATGAAGGAGAGATTAAATACTAAAAGGGTGGCAAAGACCCCAGAAAAATGTGAGTTTACCAAATCAGAAGAGACCCCAAGTCGTGGGGGAAAGAAAGCGTGTAAAAAGTACAGTACAGGGGCGCCTGTGTGGCTCAGTGGGTTAAGCCTCTGCCTTCGGCTCAGGTCATGGTCTCAGGGTCCTGGGATCAAGCCCCACTTCGGGCTCTCTGCTCAGCCAGGAGCCTGCTTCCCTTCCCCCCTCTCTCTGCCTGCCTCTCTGCCTACTTGTGATCTCTGTCTGTCAAATAAATAAATAAAATCTTTAAAAAAAAAAAAGAGTACAGTACAGTACAAAGTCCTGTGCTAGATTTAGGGTATGTTTTGATCTATTTGAAGAATGTATATCCCAAAAATTTTTAGAAGAAAAAAATCTTGTGTGTATACAAAAGATAAAGTTAGATACAATGAAGGATAAAATATTACTATAATAATGAAGGTTCAAAAAGATTTTTTTTTTAATGAAAGGTATTGTTAAAATAAGCTAGTTAAAAAATATTAAGAGAGGAAAGAGTAAAAGTTAAAAAAATTAGAATAAGAAAAAAAATTTAAAAGTTAACTTTGCAAGACTAAGGTATCATGGGGAGAAAGTCATGAATTCCATGCTTTGCTTTCTCCTCCTCTGGAATTCTGGTGTTCCCCTTGATAAGTGAACTTGGTCTTGGCTGGATTTCTTGCTGATCTTCTGGGTGAGGGGCCTGTTGCCATGATTTTCAAGTGTCTTTGCCCGAGGTGGAATTGCTCCACCCTTGCCATGGTCCTGGCTACGTAATCTGCTCTGGTTCACTCTTAGGAGTTTTTGTTCCCTGAATACTTTCCAGAGAGTTATGGAGGATTGGAATGAAAGTGGCGGCCTCCCAACCTCTGGCCAGGAGGAGCTGAGAGCTCGGTGCTCCACTCCTCAGTGTGCAGTCAGAGAAAAGTGCTCAATCATTCCTGTCTCCTGGCCTCTGGCTATGGGCCAAGCTCACCCAGCCTGTGACTGAGCATCTCTGTCTCTGGCATACAGCCCCATCTGGAGTCTCCAAACCTAGCAGTACACTGCTGCTCTTCCAGGGGATCTCCCTGGATCTGTCACTTGTGGGGTCCCTACTCAAGCAGCAGTGGCCTCACTGTGCCATGGATCACAGATCAAGGTAACCCTGAGTTGAGATCTCACTCCTTGGCTTCATCCCTGTAGCTGGCTTTCCCGCTCTAATATCTGCGAGCTCTGTGATACTCAGACACCCCTGAGCCTTCTGTGACCCTATGGGATCTGAGATCACGCTGTCCCTGTGAGGGCTCCACCCCTGCTTAGCCTCTGGAGCAATATCCCTCAGTAAAGCTGACTTTTAAAAGTTCTAATTTTGTGCTCCACTGTTCCACCGCTTGCTGGGAGCCAGCCCCTCCCCCTGGGGTCTATCTTCCTGTCACTTTGGATTCACCCCTCTGCAGGTCCTAGCTTTCAGAAAATGGTCAATTTGCTATTTCTAGAATTGCTGCACTTCTTCTCTTCAATCTCCTGTTGGATTTGTAGATGTTCAGAATGGTTTGATAAACTATCTAGCTGATCTCCTGTTACCTGCTGTCATCTCAGGCTGCTACTCCTCCACCATCTTGACTCCTCCCCAGTACTAAGAACATTTAACCAGACCCTGACCCCTCTGTCTATGAATGTTTGTAATATATAGTTCTTTAAGTTTCAGAAGATAGGGTTGGACTTATGAAAACTTAGGCCTTATTTAGAGTTTCCACCAATGCTAGTTTTGGTACTTAGCATAGAAGACACTGAAAAGCTCTAATTATCAAATAACTCAGTCCATCTTGTTTAATGTAGTGAGAGTACAGACTATGGTAGGTATAATACATAAAGAACAACATTTTTAATGGTTTAGAATTGGTGTTGGTGACAGACAGTTCCCAGGTAGCTTATTGTGGGACCATATTGGAATATATGGTCCAAACATAACAGCTGTCAAGTCAGTCAAACAGGACACAATGACCTATTAGACCATAGTAAAAGCATTAATTTCAACACTGTAGGGAAATGTGGAGGTTGAGTAGGTTGGAATCACAGTTGAAGCTTTCAATCACTAGTTCAGGTTTTCTAAATACAGTGTGGTCATTAGTTTTCAACTAGAAGAGGCCATGAATTATAGTAAATATTAACAATAGGTAATAGTTATAGGGAAAGAAAAAAATCTTCTTCTATCCTCCCAGGTCTTCCAGTTGGAATAAGGATTAAATTGAAATTAGACAAGTTAACAGGAGAAACAAAAAATAATGTTTCAGTATATGTACAATGGAGGTCCAATAATGAAACTGACACCCAAAGTAATGAACAAGTCAAAGAGACAAATAATAATAAACAAAGAGACAATAAATCTTTGAGGGAGTGACAAGACAAACTTAACTTTAGGAGCTTCAATTAGTAAGAAATTATAAGTAGAATTTAGCTGGGGTGGTAAGTTAGCAAAAAATAACCAGCATTGTTTATATAGCCTTCTTTGCTCTAGATTTCCTATATCTGATGATAAGGATATCTTTTTACTTCTTGGTATTGGTATAGGTGTAGGTATAGGTATATACTTTCATATGGGAGATTTATTTCCTGTTTTATTGGGACATAGGAGTAACAGAGTGTGCTTCTTGAACTATTTCTTAAGCACTTTTATTTAAGATAAACAATAGGCCAAAGTGGTACATTTTGGAGTGGCCTTCCATTTACCCCTTTAGTCCTCTCTTCTGAAATTTCTTTTGAAGTTTCACACACATTTAAAGTTGAGCAGGCAGATTGTTCCATTTGTTGAACCAGTTTCTTAATCCTTATAGTTGGTCAGTTCAGTTAAACTCATTTCAGGAGGCAGTAATTCAGCTGTGCTTTCAAAGTTAGGCCTGTGATTTAAGTAATCTAATATGAAATAAGGGATATTTCTATAGGGACAAAAGAAGAACAATGGGTAACATTTAGATTAGATTACAAATCAGCTTCTGAGTATTTAGGCCAGCCAGTCATGATTTCCAGATGCTAGGCTTGTAGTATCTTCAGACAGAGTGAAAGGAGATATTGGAAATACAACATATCTTCTTGGTTTATAGCTGAAATGTCTCTGGTGATCTCTGAGTGGCCCAAAGAGCAATGGGTCTAATCATTGTTTATATGTGAACCATTGTGATTTCTCTGAAACTTACATCAGGTGATTCATATATAGTTTGCATGTTTTCAGGAAAAAGGGAAGTATTCTGAAATGATTTTAAGTGAGAAAAGTGGAAGAAAAATTAAAATCTTAGTTTGGAGTTTTTAATGGAGGATAGTTGAAATAAATGAAGACAGGGACGGGGTCCCAACCCTAAGAAGAAACCACCCTTGAAAGGATTTTATGACACCCTGGAAGGAGTCCTCCACACTTTCCTATATGAACATCTACCTAATATGTAGATGAGCCTGTGGACAAAAACCTGATTGGGTGACAGGCACATGGAGGGTTTATCAGACTGAAACAACTTACACCAAAGAGCCCATAAAACAAGCTAGACTTAGAAACTCCAGTTGCAACCCTCTTGGGTCCCCTCTCTCTTGGGGAGCTAGTACTGTTGCTCAGTAAACTATGCTTTGCTTCTCAACACACTTTGTCTGGTCTACCTCTTCATTCTTTGAAGCAACATAACCAATAACTTTGAGCACTAAAGGAAAATATATTCTGCAACAGTTGTAGCCTAACATTGGAGGAAAGAAGTAATGAGGATCTAGTCCAGTTTATAAAGAGTTGATTTAGAAACTAATATTTACAAAGAGGTGTTATTGAAACATAATTTTTCTCTCTATAATCACCCTCATTTATACCAAAGATAGCTAAATTAAGACAATTTGTTTACAAAATAAGAGATTTGTAATAAAGTTGGCCTGATAATTTACCTAAGTGTAGCAATAATAGTGATTAATCATATAGGCTATTAAAATATTCTTTGTTGGAATTTTTTTAATTTTTATTTTTTTATTTTTTATAGACATATAATATCTTTTTATCCCCAGGGGTACAGGTCTGTGAATCAACAGGTTTA